>NW_024081632.1:0-121490 GCF_003009895.1 Hyaena hyaena | reverse complement strand
GGGAGAAGAAGGGCGGAAATGGTGGGGGAAAGGGAGAGAGGCAAACCATGAGAGACTCTTGAATGCTGACAAAAACTGAGGACTGATGGATGTGGGGGGGAGGGGGGGATGGGCATGGAGGAGGGCACTTTGGGGATGAGCACTGAGTGTTATGTAGAAACTAATTTGACAATAAACTATTTGTAAAAAAAAAAAAAAAAAAAAAAAAGATTGAGCATATTTCCAAATGTTTAAGAACCATCTAAATTTTCCTTGAAATTATAGGTTTCTGTATTAGAAATAAAAATGGGAACTAATATATACAGGTTCTTTTAATATCTTCTTAAAAGTTGATAAGAAACACTAGTGGCAAGCACTATATATTTTCACAGAGGAACATGGATTCTATGTCTTTCCTTGTAGGCTGAATTGAAGAAAATAATCTCTATTCTCTGCAAACATTTTCTTTTTAAAGCCTGTATTTTTGCAAGCACTTTGTTAAGGTGGATGGGTGTCTAGATTATTCCAAGAAGTATTCAAGGTACAAAATATTTTTTAAAAACTCAAAACATATTAAAACAGAAAGGGAGAATTAAAAATGAGAGTAAATAACAGTCAAGACTATTATTAAATAGTATATATAAATATATATTTCTAAGCTTTAGAAAACTAATATCATAAATTGCAGTTTTTCACAGGGTCTTAAAATTAGATAAAGGGGTACAGACAGATAGATTGATAGATTGGTCTCCAGTCTGGTAGATAAGATTAGATTGATGAGATTAGACAAATAAATTAATCCCATCTTTTAGGTGCATTCTATAATGTTTTGTTTCCCAAGATCCAACCTTTTCTCAACATGGCTGCAATGCCAAGTTTACAAAATTTTCTACAGCTACTATAATGGCTATTATTTTTAAAGCAAATTAAAGTTCACCAAGAATAAGTAAATGATTAATTTCTTCAGAACATGGCCCAGTACTTGGTTGGAGTTCTCAACTGTCATCACCAACAATATCAATCTTTTCCAAATACCCAGCATGTGATATATTTGCATCAGTGATTAATTCCCCAAGAAGTTAATTAATCATCTACTGCCAAAATGAACAGTAAATATTTCCCAACACTTTCTGTTCTTCAAAATCAAATCATATTCCTTACCTATAATTTCTAAAAATTGGTCATAGTTAAAATAAAAAATGTATGGGGTGCCTGGGTGGCTCAGTCAGTTGGGCATCCAACTTCAGCTCATGTAATGATCTCACGGCTCGTGAGTTCAAGCCCCGCATCGGGCACTGTGCTGACAGCTAGCTCAGAGCCTGGAGCCTGTTTAAGATTCCGTACCTCTCTCTCTCTCTCTGACCCTCCCCTGCTCGTGCTGTCTCTCTCTCTCTCTCTCTCAGAAATAAATAAAACATTAAAAAAATAAATAAATAAAATAAAATAAAAAAATCTAAGTGCTCAGTTCCAAGTTTCTCTCACTTTCCAAGAGAATCTCTGAAGAAAGTTTCAGGTGGATACAAGTTTGCCAAGTCCTTCCCTCTCAGAAATGGACCAGCTGTCCTCATTCCAAATATGAATTAAGCATAAGTCATGATTGGAACAGGTTTAAGTCAAACACTTTTATATATATAAAACATGCGAAGTATCACATGACCATTGTAAAAACAAAAAAGAGTATAAAGTTGGCTAGTATGTTGCTACTTGGGTAAAACAAGTATTTAATGTCAACTAAAATTTATATGCAAGGATACTCTAGGAAGAGCTTTGGTCACTTACCTTTTAAAAAAAAAGAATGGGTTGGTAGTATTATATCCTCACTGTACAGATAGGAGGTCCACAGAGAGGACTAGAAATTTACCCAAGATCACACAGCTAGTAAGTATAAGAGTCAGGTGTATATGTAGGTATGGAGTTTGTGATATAAAAATAACATCCTTATATTTCGTACTTAACATTATATAATGGGTACTTGTTCTAATTAATAAATATTTGAGGGTGTGCCTGGGTGGCTCAGTCAGTTGAGCATCCGGGTTCGGCTCAGGTCATGATCTCATGGTTTGTGGGTTCAAGCCCTGCGTCGGCTCTGTGCTGACAGCTAGCTCAGAGCCTGGAGCCTGTCTTCGGATTCTGTGTCTCCCTCTCTCTCTGGCCCTCCCCTGCTCATGCTCTCTCACTCTCAAAAATAAATAAAACGTTAAAAAAATTAATAAACAAACATTTGGGAAAATACAATTTTAATAAAGTGTTAAAAACACTATCCTTTATTATATGGGTTATTTACAGTTTCATTGCTATCAATATAATACACTTTACCATAAACTATAGTAAAAATACTTATTTTTTTAAAATAATTTATATCTCTGAATATTTTCCTAGGACAGTTTCATAGGTACAAAATTAGAAGGTCAAAAGATTTTATTATGTAAAATTACTTGCAAAAGTGTAGAAATTTATACTCTCAGAACCAGTTCACAGAAGCGTCTACTTAACTCCATCCTCACCAACACTGGAGAAGCATAAAAATATCCTTGCCCATTTGGACAAAATGAGAATACTACCAAGTCCTTTTTTTAAAACACTCTTACTAGTAGGAATATAGTTTATTGAAAATTGTGTAAGGGAATTTCAAATTCACACGTAAGTGTAAAAAATAATACAGAGAGGTAGGTCCCGTGTATACTTTACTCAAGTACTCCCAATGGTAACATTTTTTCAAAACTACTATCACAAGCAGAATGTTGACATTTCCATAAATGTACTTACCCCCCAAGTTTGATTTGCACTTGTGTGCATTTGTGTTTAGTTCTATGTAATTTTATCACACGTGGAGATTCATGTGTCCACCACCCCGGATCCACTTAGTCAATAGTTCTATCATTACAAGGATCTTTAATGTTGCCCTTTTATAATCATACCCATCTCCCTTTTGCCCCGACCAGCACTCCTTCTATAACTCCTGGAAATCACTAACTTATTCTTCATGCCTAAATGTTGTCATTAAAAATATATATATATTACAGAAACAGAGTCATACAGTATGTTATCTTTGGGGACTGGCTTTTTTCCACTGAGTATAATTCTTTGGAGATTCATCCAGAATGTCACATGTAGCAATAGTTTTTTCCTTTTTTGTGTGGTATGAATGTATCACAGTTCATTAAATCATTCACCTGCTAAAGGACATCTGGGTTGTTTGTGGTTTGGGGATATTATAGATAAAGCCGGTATGTAGTTTTTTATACGGACATAGTTTTCATTTTTCTGGAATAGCTCTCAAGAGTACAACTGTGGTGTGTATGGTAATTCAATATTCAGTTTTATAAGAAACTGCCAAATTGCTTTTACGGAGTAGTTGTACAGATGTTTTATCTCCACCAGCAGTATGTGAATGATTCCGGTTTTCCACATCTTTGTCAGCATTTGGTATTGTCACTACTTTATCTTTTAGCCACCCTAGTGGCCACTGATTGCAGAGCTAAGCATCAGACTGAGGCTGTCATGCCACTAATTTGCTGTGATCTTGAGCCAATCATTTCCTCCCTGGGGTATGGTTTCTCTGTATATAAACCAAAAACTTCTTAATTGTCCTTTCAATTTTAACTTTATATGAATCTAGGATAAGAAGAGACAGGGGCTGATTACAAAGGTTTAGAACCTAGGGAGAGTCTCTAAGTGATTTCTCTTCTAACAGAAAAAGCATTAATTTTCTTACAGAGCAGGAAATTGTCTTCCCGGAGAACCAAGTAACACATGAGACCTAGTATATATATTACTCCCCCCCCCCCCCCCCCAAATAACCCCCTGCAACAGCAAGCTGATCAACTTCATCCAATATGAATTCCAAGGAAATCTCCCCACTGCCTGAGCTGGCAGTAGAAATCACCTAATCTCCACAATGTCTTCATCCAGTATGTATTTATAAAGGCTCTCTTTCTCTAAAGAATGTGAAATGCTAGGTAGATGTTCCTAATTAGGCTTCACAAAGGCCTCACAGTGTAGAAAAGGGACACTAGAGATATCAAGAAAGCCAAACGTCTGCGCCTGCACAAATGGCCTTGGGAGTCCGAGGAGAGCAGACTCCATGTTAGACCCGTGAAGGTTTGTGCTGCTGTCAGGGCTGAGAACCTCAGGCAGTAAAATCAAGCTTTCCTGCTTCACTTGGCTCCTAGACTTCAAATGTCAGTTGGAAATAGTGTGCCAATAAAAGTTTTTTATGGAGTTTTTGATCATCATCCCAGACCATGAGCACAATGAGGTGCGAAGGCAAACGATGGCAAGAAGAAATAACGGGATGTTGAGGAAACTGGTGGATAATCTCATACAGTCTTACATAGGTTCCTTTCTTAGGGTCACATGGGAAATGTGTGACAGACACAGGTGCCCGGGCTCCATTGCTAGCTATTTCAAGCATAATCTTAGAGGGTAGAGGACAGGAGCTCATATTTTTAACAAGCTCCCCAGGTGATTGATTCTCCCGAGCAACCCAGCGTTCCCTGGCATTTAGGAACTACTGATACAGGACAACACTTTCATTTCATAGATAATCAGGGCGAGAAAGAATTTTCCTCCAACAACTCAGGGCCATACAGCCAATAACTAAACAAAGGCTAAACTAGCACTCCTGTTACTGTCCTTGTGCACTTAACCTTTGTGACACATGGTCTCTAAGAACAACAAAACTTCACTTAAAAAAAAACAAGAGATTGTAGAAACCCTAGCCTGGTTCAAAACTTCCTCTCTCATCCACCCCACAGCTGAGGCTACAGCTCTGTTTCATACCTGTAGGCTCATTTCCAATCCTTGTTTCCGCCCCCCCCCCCCCAAATTTTGTCTCATGATACAATTTACTCAACCGGCTCCAGAACCCCTTCTGGAGTTCGTAAGTATCAGGTCCGAGCAGTCCATTCTTCTTTTCCTTTTAATTTTTTAACATGTATGTATTTTGAGAGAGAGAGAGAGATTGAGAGTGAATCCCAAACAGGCAGTCAGCACCGAGCCCGACACCAGATCTCACGAACCATGAGATCATGAAATCAGCCAAAATCAAGAGTCAGATGCTTAACTGACTGAGCCACCCGGGCTCCCCCTAGCAGCCCATTCTTAATCTCACTTCCCAGCTCCTGAGCCATGGCCACTCTTATTGCCCTGTTTCCATAACAGAGATCTTTTTCTACTAACCTGCCTCTTACTCCAAAGGCCTCTGCCCATTTACTGGCCCTAACTTGCCTTTTCCGTTCCCTTTCATGGGAGAAAGTTTTACTCCTAAACCCCAAGCCAAGGGCTAAGCACTATGTATTACTCTGCTGACAACTGAGTATGTTGCTGTTCGAGGTTGCCCAGCCCCAGGCACCCATCACTACATTTGGCCCAGCTATTGGGATACGATGGTACTTCATCCCACATTTCACTCCTGACTTCCCATGGCAACTGCTGAACTCTAACTGGAAATCTCATTAACATCACTTGTTCACCAGATTGAACCCCTATGGACACTCAAAGGTGGATCCTTTCTTTCAACCCCTTACGGCACATGGGTTGACAAGTGCTAGCACCAGAAATGTCTCAGGCTTCTATTGTCTGCCACACCTTGCTGAAAGTAAGTGGCTTGTCTAGCTAATCTTGAGCTCTGACAGATACCACACCGCTTCCCACACTGTGTTCTAAGAGCCTCTGTCCCCCACCAGACCTAGCACGATGAAGGCAGGAGGCAGCGTCTATTACATTTCCATTGTATCTCTAGATACAAAGTAATGGAACTGAAACGGGGCGGGGGGTGGGGGGGCTTGTGAGAGAGAGCAAACATTTTTGCAATAAATGATGGCTGTAAGCCCAGAAAAATTCTTTGAACATTTCCAGCAAGGTCAGTGGCACCACGAGCGTGCCTGGGGTCCTCTCCTGTCAGTGGGAGTCTCGGGCCTGAGCTCATCAGCGAGTAGAACCCTAAAACTCCAGGAGTCCAGCTCCAGCAACACCTATTCCTTTAATTCATTTGCTAAATCACTAAATTGCTCTATTTCAGCATCTGTGTTACAAAAGAACATAGCTCATACTTCTCTCAGGAGAGCAATGAGAACAAATTAGCCAATATTTACCAAATCATCTGAAAATGCACTGAGCTAAATAGTTTTACACACACCTCCTCTCCTGGGACTCTAGATTACATTTACTACATGGTACATGGAGTTCTTCACCCCCCATCTAATCCCAATCAGGCAAAAAGAAGGGGTGCCTTACTAGGAAAACCAGTCGTCATTGAAAAGCCAAGCTTGGAATACAAATTTCCGCTTAGATTTTTCTTTTAACAGGTGTACATATTTTACTTATCAAACCATAGCATAACAATTTTTCCTTATCTGTGGAGGGAGAAAGTATTTCCGACTAAATGAAAAACACTGCTGGAAAGTATAGATGCATTAACCATTCCATTTTGGCCAATCCACTTACATTTTTTTTTCACCAATAAGTATATGTGAAATGCTCTTCCCATTAAATTTCACATGCCGGGAAGGCAACATGATAGGAGTTTAGACAACTAAACATTGCTGACTCTATGGTGAGACAGCAGCCATACGGTGCCCAACGTTTTTCTTTTATACATCGTGAATGCCGAGTAACTGGGGTATATATTTCACAGTCCTAGAAAAAGAATGTTTAAATGTGCAAATATTTGTAGCACATTTCGCAATTGACCAATCGCCGCTTAATTCAATTCTGGTTCATTAGTCCTCACCCAGACTCTCAGATGGGAAGCATCATAGTCTCCATTTTACAATAAAGGAAATGAAGGTTTAGAGGCGTTTTCATTTCCTACAGCTGCCATAACAAAGTCCTACAGACTGGGTGGTTCAAAACAATAGAGATTTAGTCTCTTAACAGTTGTAGAGTCTAGAAGTCTGAAACGAAGGCCCTGGCATAGCTGGTTCCTTCTGGAGGCTCTGAGGGAGAATCTGTTCAGTGCCTTTCTCCTAGCTTCAGGGGGTGCTGGCAATCCTTGCTGCTCCTTAGTTCTTAGACGCCATCTGTCTTTGCCTTCGTGTGGTGTTTTCCTCTGTATATATCTCCTCTTCTTAAAAAGACCTCAGTCACTGGATTTAGGGTCCACTCAAATCTAGTGTGACTTCATCTTGACATCTATAAAGACGCTGTTTCTAAGTAAGGTCACATTCTGAGATTCTGGATGGACACGAATTTTGAAGGGACACTACTCAACCCACTAGAAAAGGGTTAAATGATTTCCAAAAATCATACATCTGATAGGTTGGGGAGCTGAGACCCAAACAGAGATCTACAGAATCCATATCAAAATCCATAAAGTCCCAGGGCAGATATATATCTCTTTATCCCTTATATTTCCAAGCTCTCTCTCTTTGCTGTAAGAAATTACTAACCAAGGGCACCTGGGTGGCTCAGTTGGTTAAGTATCCAACTTTGGTTCAGGTCATGATCTTGCATGTGAGGTCGAGCCCCATGTCGGTCTCTGTGCCGACAGCTCAGAGCCTAGAGCCTGAATTCTGTGTCTCCCTCTCTCTCTGCCTCTCCCCTGCACAGGCTCTGTCTGTCTGTCTCTCTCTCAAAAATAAACATTTTTTTAAAAAAAGAAATTACTAACCAAAATCTAATTTGAATGATAATTTATTCTTCCTTCTTTTTTTCTCTCCTTATTCTCTTTCCCTCTCTCTCTCTATATATATATGCACATACACATGTACAAATATATACATTCATACCCTCTCTCTCCCTCTCTCTCTCTCTCTTTATATATATATACACACATATATATATACACATACATATGCACATATGCAGATGCAAATATATACATGCATACCCTCTCCTTCTATCTCTCTCTATATATATGCACATATACATGTACAAATATATACATACATACCCTCTCTCTATATATATGTATATATATATATGTATATATATGCACATAAATAGGTGCAAAAATATACATGCATACCCTCTCCCTCTTTCTCTCTCTCTATACACACACACACACACACACACACACACACACACACGTACACACATGCCCAGCTCCAAAAGTAGAAGCCAAACTCTTAAAGAGAAAGCATACCTTACTATCTCTTAGAGTGTATATAGCACTATACTTTTCACCAGGAAGGTGTTCAATCATTGATAAATGAATAAATTAATTTATATATTTAAAAATGAAATAAATTATGAGAGTTTAAAAAAATAACTGATTTTGGGGCACCTGGGTGGCTTAATCAGTTAAGTATCCAACTTTGGTTCATGGTTCATGGGTTCAAGCCCCACATCGGGCTGTCTGCTGTCAGCACAGAACCCACTTGGGATCTTCTGTCCCCCCCCACCGCCCCTCCCTTGCTCACACTCTCTCAAAAATAAGCATTTTAAAAACTTTAATAAAAAATAATAAATAACTGATTTTTGTATAAGCTCATAATAAGAAATGAGAATTATTTTTTAAAATACCGTGACCTTTTATGTGATCACAAAATAATTGGAAAGTATTCTGTAACACGGGTTTAGGTGCTGTCTCAATCATTCAGACTCTGTTTCATTGATTAGAATGTTTGAAAGATTTTTCGAAATACTTCCATACCCATGTCTCTTCTTCCTGTAGGCCAAGCCTAGTGGTGTTCAAAAAGACTACTGCCAAATCACTAAAATGACCACAGCCGTGAGGCTAAAATTGATGATATACCCAGATCTCATAGAGCATTACTGCTTTAATTAAGTACAACCTGGTAAAGCCTTGTTGATTATCCAACATCACTTCATAATCTTTAATAACATGGCATTGAATTCCCTAGATATACCAGGACCCAGCGGTGCTTGACCTTAATACATGTTTATAATGGTTGTAACTTGGCCCAAGGCTGTACATACACTAAGCCAGAAACAAACGAGAACAATCAGTTATTTGATATCACTTAAGCCAATAAACTGATTCTTTAGAATTTTCAGTGCGCCTTTCTCTCTCTGTTCTATTTTTCCGTAGGGAGAGGGAATTTATTGGAAGCAGGGGGCTATCATCTTAGTGCTACAGAGATGGATTCTTGGATGAACTTTATAAGCGTGGATAAGACATAGAACTGATTCTCTTTTTATTGATGGACTCATACACCCTTATGATAAGACTTTAAAGGTCATCTGGCCATCAACCTTAACTGAAGATATCTATACATTTTGTCCCTACCTCAGAGGTGGCAAACAGGTTTCTCTCTCTTGACAAATTTGACCAAATGATACTAATTGGACCCATGCATTGAAGAAGATTCTGAGGCTGAGCCTGGGATCAGGGGGATAAATGGTACACATATACTTCCAATAAATATTTATGAAATTAAATTCATGATACACTCAAGACCTTTCTGCTCAAATATAATTATGTAGGGGAAATCACTTTATACAATATATTATGGGACTGGGAAAACATGATGCCAGTGTTAACACTCGTACACTAGATCCTCCTAGATTGTCGATTGTCTGTGACTATTTGGGTATTTTGATCCACAGCTTTCCTGTTACCTATATTGTAGCCACTACTCACCTGTGGCTACTTAAATTGAAAATCGTTGAAATGAAATAAGATCTGAAATTCACCTCCTCAGTCTCACTGCAAGTCTGACATTTCAAGTGGCCCACGGCCACACGTGGCCAGTGGCGAATCCACTGGACAGCGTGGACACAGATAGAAACACTGGTACCAGTGCAGAGAGTTCTATTGGACAGCACTGCGAAATTTTCAACAACCCATGTAAAACATTAGCATTTCATGATGTCAAACTCCCACAAGACTACTTAACAAATGAGTTCAGAAATCTCTCCTAGGGTGACATTGCTTCTCTCCTTCGTGAGTCAAGGATATGGTACACTCTGGTCTCCTGCAAATGCGTGTGGGTACATGTGGGTGTGTCAGAGCTGGTGTGAGGAAAGGTGAAGTTATAGCTATTGGCTGTTCTGCCTGCTGAGTCCTTCTCTGCAATGAGGTGACTAAGCTGTGCTGGTCAGCAGAGGTGACTTCAGGGGACTCTTCCCCCACAACTTCAGTGTCCAGGAGAAGAATAAAGATGTTATCAGAAGGCTTGTTCTAAAATTCTGCCATTGTATAATGTTAAACTGAACGCAAAGTCAAAACTAGGATACTTTCTAGATGGTCTGGTTGTTAGGAAAGGCGAAGAAAGAAGGGAGACGGCAATGATGCGTAGGTGGGAGGAAACCAAAGACTCCCCCCAACCCCCCTCCCCCGGGTTCCACAGGCTCCCCTGGCAAACCACCTTTGGCCTGGTTAGCATAGTTTGTCGGCCCAACTCAATTGCAGATGACTGAGAACACAGCTGATAAACTGACATTTCCTTTCTTCTTTTTAAAACATCTCTCTCCTGCTCCTATTCCTTTGGATAAAGCAACGGAAATCTTGCTAAATGCTGACAATGCTTTTGGCTGGTTTCGTAATGACACTTCAGCGGTGCCAAGCTCCTACTGCCCTCTCTTAAGACTCCCATTATAGCCATGTTCTCCACCTCTCCTTCGGAAACCAATGCACAGGCTGCCCGGCATCTTTCTTAACCCTTTCAGTCATCTTTCCTTTTAGCTTAAATGTGACTGTAAGCTCCGGGAGGACAGGACCAGTGTCATATTGACCTCTATGGCTCCTGACAGGTCTTACTTAGCATTGCACCCCTAACAACCGGAGGCAATATGGCACTGACATCACATTGTGGGCTCTAGAGTCAGACTGTCAAGGTTTAAATTACACCTCTGCTACTTGCTAACTGTGCCTTTAGGAGACAGACTTACCTACTCTAAGCCTCACTTAACCTCCTCTGTTAAAAAAGGGTAATGCTATCCTCAGGACTTATAGTAAAGTTTAAAGAGATAATGAAAGTAAAACTCAGTACTGTGTCCCACACCTGGAAAATGCTCATAATGATCATTGTTGGGCATTAAATAAATACTTAGTAAATATGGCTGGTGAAACTTGCCCTGTGCCTGATACTAGAGCTTTAAGGGCTGAGCCCTTAAACGTCTTCTTGCTCAACCTCCACATTTCACGGACGAGGAAACTGAGATGTACACAGGGGACATCACTGGCCCACATTCACAAACCATCAGTAGCAGAACAGAAACTCCTCAGTGGCAGATTTTCCATCCCATCCACTGCCTCCCTGAGAGCCATAGTTGTTCAGAGTGTGCCAACAGTCCTTGCCTGGTGGAAAATGTCAGGCAAAGGATTCTCTTTATTATACAGACAACGCAAAATGTAAGGCCTACAAACAGCTATGGTCATGCCCTTGTCACAATGTCAGTGAATTCATCTTTCCAAATGACAGACAATGACTACAACAGCCAAGGAAGACTAGCATTCAAATAGGTAATTTCAGGTGTCACACAAAATATTGAGGATGGGGTCATTTTTCAAGCTAGAGGACCAAAAATTGAGTGTTGTCACATCAACACAACTCAACATGTTTCTGAGCACTTACTTTTTGTTTGTTTATTTGTTTACTAAATGCATGTTTGCACTAGCAATTAAGATATTTCTGCCTTATTATATTTGTGTGTATATACACACATATAAAAAATATACACACTGTGTATATATATATATATTTAATATATACACAAATGTCAACCATTTTATTCTATATTACAATGGAAAGATCCAACTTAGCTTTTAACATTTGCTTCTGAAATTATTTCTGTGGGTCAGAACCATGAGTGTTCTGTGGGGGAAAGAGAAAGAGGCATTGGGACCAGCATTTTAAAAGCTTCTACCTTGTGAAATGGAAAGTGCTAATATAGCACAAATTATCGAGTTCCATTCTCTTCTGTGCCTTAACTTACTCCCGCAGACAGTAGGCACTTAAGTAGGCATATTACAGCTTTTCCCCATTTGAATCCCACCCACGTGACTTAGGGAATCCAGAGAACCCTGGAAGTGAATTTGGCTGCACCAAACACTTAGGAGGGAATAATATATTGAGAAAAATTAAGGCAGGTATTTGTCAAACATTCTAGTAGCAGTTTCAGAGAGTGCCTGCCTGCCTGCCTTTCAAATGCTACTTATTTATTCACTGAATACTTTATTTATTTAACAGAGCTTCTGTAGTGCATAAGCTTCAGGAATTAAACTTGTCTTTGGTCTCAGAACCTACGATTGAAATCTTCAAAGACTGTTTTTAATAGCTCTGAGTGTGTGTGTGTGTGTGTGTGTGTGTGTGTGTTTCAGCTTTACTTGAGTTGCAGGATCGTAAGACGCCAGAGCTGGAGGGGATCTTTTGGATCAGAAACTGTCTTTGAAATCTTTCCTATGCAATAAAAATTGTCAGATGTTGATTTAAAAGGAATCTTAACATCTACAAGAGGAAAAAGCAGTAAATGGGGTCCTTGGGCATATTAAATCTCCAATGTTTGTTGGAAAATATTTAAATGCTGTTAAAAACCCTGAAGCATGTGTTCTGAATCTTACATTTCAAAGGGCATAGTTTGAAAACCAACAGTACTGTCTAATGTGATAAGGAGACTGAGACCCAGAAAGAGAAGAAATTTGCAAAGAAGGGGAACAACTGAGTCACTAAAGGAGTAGCTTGCTGGCAGCCAGTGTTCTTTCTATTATAACAACATCTAAAAATCACAAGTCCTTCCCCTCTCATGTATATATTGTAGAAGGGTGATTTAGGATCTGTTTCCAATGGTTCTTATCCAAACACTATAATGTTGACAAACATAAAAGGTCAATTTATAACTATCAGTAAATTATTGGATATAGACACAGCCTTACCATTAAGAAAATTATTAACATAGATCTATTACTCAATCACTTAATCTAACTGGAAATTTTTTTTTTCTACTGATCCTTTCTTACACTGATGGTGATGTTGCTATTAAATACTAATAAACTATATGAGCATCTAAGAGAAGGAGGCTAAAACTGAGTACCTAATGACTTTGGGGGAAAGAAGGAGATTTTATTAAAATGTGACCTGTAGCTTCATGCACTCTGCAAACAAACACAAATATCAACTTGTTTCAAAATTACTGCCATTATATTCTAATAGCAAAGCACCTGCTGGGAAATACCTAGAGGAAATAATAAACAATAATAGCTCTTAGCAACTGAATAATACATTTTATCCATGAATCTGAAAGTTGTTTAGAAGCATTAACTAATTAAGTTTCACCACATGCCCACAAGGTGAATATTAGTTCTGTGTTTTGTAGATGTGTTCATTTAGTATGAGTTATAGCTCCCATTCGTGGCAATATTGGATAGGAAAAATCTCACCGAAATAAAATGTTTTCAGATTCTAAGGGGCAATGCAGTGATAATATGGCATGGCGCCAAGTGATACCCAGGAGGCATTTCAGAATTAATGAACATCTAAAACATCTCATTTAATACAAGAAACTTCAGAACCAGGGAAAATTGGATCCATCAAGATGCAAAAATCAACAACTAGCTGTAAATGCATTTGAAATATTAGAAGCCAAAAGCTTGCTGGGAGAAGGGCTTTCATATGTGCACTTTATATGTCATGTGCAAGTAAAAATGGACTGCAACAGAAAGTGGTAATCCAGAATCATTAAACCACAAGCTGGGAGAAAAGGAAAACTCCTAAGACATTGTACGTCCCTAGTTTTTTGGGAAGCTGACCCACCTTCACACAGTCAAGTCAGCCTTGGCACAGGACATGGTAAAAACATGAATAAGTCCTTAAAACTCCTCAAAGACACATAGGCAGTAATTTCTTTGACATCAGTCATAGAAATGTTTTTCTAGATATGTTTCTTCAGGCAAGGGAAACAAAACCAAATTAAAACTGTTGAGACTATACCAAAATAAAAGGCTTTTCCACAGCAAACAAAACTATCAACAAAAACAAAAAGGCAACCAACTGAATGGGAGAAGACATTCACAAATACTATATCTGATAAGGGTTTAGTATCCAAAATATATAAAAAAAAAAAAACTTCTACAGCTCAACACTAAAAAACCCCCCAAAGAATCCAATTAAAAAATGGGCAGAGGGCCTAAGTGGATATTTTCTTCCCAAGAAGACATACAGATGGATAGCAGACACATGAAAAGATGCTCAACATCGCTAATCATCCAAGAAATGCAAATCAAAACCACAATAAGATACCACTTCACACTTATCAGAATGGCCAAAATCAAAAACAGAAAAAACCACAAGTGCTGGTGAGGATGTGGAGAAAACAGAACTCTCGTGCACTGTTAGTGGGAATGTAAATTGGTGCAGAATGGTGGAAAATACTATGGAGGGTCCTCAAAAAATAAAAAGTAGAATTACCATATGGTCCAGTAATTCTACTATAACACACACACATACACACACACACAGAGATATAGATATATATATATATCGACTTCCTTATTCATTCATTTATCTATCTATCTTTTATCTATCTATTTAATGAAATATTACTCATCCATAAAAAAGTAAAATCTTGCCACTTGCAACAACATGGATGGACCTAGAAGGTACAATGTTAAGTGAAATTAGTCACTCAGAGCAAAACCAATACCACATGATTTCACTCAAATGTGGAATTTAAGAAACTAAACAAACAATGAAAAAAGAGATAGAAAAAAAAAAAACCAGACTTAAACACAGAAAAAAAACTGGTGGTTGCCATAAGGGAGGGGACAGGTGGGGGTGGGGAATGGATAAAATGGACAAAGGGGATTAAAAGTAGACCTATTATCATGAGCACTGAGTACAGAATTGTTGAATCATTATGATGCAAACTTGAAACTACTACAGTACTGTATGTTAATTTCACTTCAATAAAAAAATAATCAACTAGGATTGAGTTAAATTAAATACATAAGCAAGTAAAGAAATACAGTAGGAAACTACAAATACTCATAGTCTTATATAAAATAAAAAGATCAAATATTTTCTTTAAAAAAGTGAGTAAGCAAATCAAAATTTTGGTTGCAAAAAGTTCACTTTTCTTTATATGAATTTGTTATAAATTAGTGGTTGGCAAACTGTGGCCTATGGACCAAACTTAGCCTGTAGCCCTTATTTGTATGGGCTAAGAGTTAAACATGGTTTTTACATCTTTAAATAGTTGACATATAAGAAAGAGGATAATATATTTTGTTAGGTGAAAAACATATGAAAATCAAATTTCAATGTCCATAAAGTTTTATTGGAACACCGCTATGCTCATTTGTTTGCTTATCATCTACAGCAGCTTCATACTATGACAGAATCGAGTTCACTAAGCCTCAAACATTAATTCTCCATTTCTTTACAGAAGATTTGCTGATTCCTTTGCTAAATGACATATCTGAGAGATATGTTTTATATTTTTGTGTGTCTGCAAATAGATTAACTTTCATTTATGAATTAGAGATCATCAAAATTTGATTGATATCCTTCCATATCTTGTTTACACATCCCTGAGCTCATCAAACTATTTTATGGAAGATATCAAATGTCTGAGCATTTTTCTTGACTTCTCAACAATTACCACTCCCTTCTCAAACCATATTTATATAGTTCTTTGCCGTTTGAAACATTTCCACATCTATTATTTCCTTAATCTCTGACAGAAAGCATATGAGGTGCCCATGGAAAGAACCATTTCTGCTTTTCAGAGGGAGAAACTGAGGCTCAGAATATTCAAATTACTTTCTCAGGAGGCATGGAGCATTCAGCAAAAGCATCCTGCCCTAACCCAGAATCCAGATGCCCCTGGGAAAGCAGCACCTTTCTCTGAAGAAACAAACACAGTCACAGCTGAGACTGAAAAAGCCAAATCACATAAAGGATGATATAAACACAGGTTTCTGATTCTTTCCTATGTATGATGATCTCTGAAAGGCTGCCTAAAACAGGTTTTATCTCTGGTTGACTAAAGAAGGAGTAAAGACACAGTCACCATTTTTTCATTTGAAATATATACCATGTAGAAATATTACTTATTCAAAAAATAAAGGTTTTTTTTTATACTTCCCAAGTAATAGAGAATAGTTTAAATGGCAGTATCTGCTGTCAGTAAAAACTGCTTCTATTTGAGGAAAGATTTCACACGACTGCAATTGTCCCCAAGGAAAAGAGAATTGCCAATGAAATGTTCATCTAAGGGCAGTGTGGCACTTGCCACGAAGTCCATTTTGATGGGCCATTTACTTGTAGCTTCAAGAAAAAGACGGACGACATCGCCGCTGTCACCATGCCAGCACTGGTAGCAACCCAGGAGGGGCTAGGAGTGTCCTGACTAATCCATCTGGAGTCCTCCGGTTTTCTTTCCCTTTATTGCTTTTTTTACTACTGAATGCTATGACCAGCTGTCAATTATATTTTCTTCCCCGTAGCAATTGCCTTGCTATATATTCACAGTCAATACGTGCCTCCTGAAAGAATGATGTTGCACAAAAGAATTTTCTGCACATAGTCAGCAAACGTGATTCTTAAAAAATAATTCAGAATTAGATTTAAAACTATTAAGACAAGTATTTACTCTTCCAATTTTCTGAAAACAGTTGGGAAATCTCTAGAACAGACAACAAATGAGAGAGAGAGAGAGAAATAATTGCGAATCTCTTGTATCTACCTATCATTTATCTATTTATCCATCATCTTTGTAGCTATGTATTTATGTATCGATCTATCATTCTTTCTATCTATAGCTAGCTGGAATATGAATATCATTTATTGACCCAAGCATGCTGGAGAATCATTTTTTTTTTTAATGTTTATTTTATTTTTGAGACCGAGAGAGACAGAGGTCGAGCGGGGGAGGGGCAGAGAGAGAGGGAATCACAGAATCCGAAGAAGGCTCCAGGCTCTGAGCTGTCAGCACAGAGCCCGACGCAGGGCTCGTACCCATGGACAGTGAGATCATGGCCTGAGCTGAAGTCAGCCGCCCAACTGACTGAGTCACCCAGGCGCCCCTGCTGGAAAATTATTAAATTGAAGAACATTATGATTGGATGGAATCTAGATTGAATTCTAGATCATCTAGTAGAATTCTTAGTCAGTGATGAAGCTGCTGCCAAAGGGAATTTTTTTCAATGTGAGTCTTGAAAGTAAAGATCGGGTATGCATTCAATTTGCCTGCAGTCTGGCCTCACCCTACATTTTTTTAATCTTACCACTTATCAGCTCTGTTTCATGCAAATTATGCTCACAGTCCCTCAACCCACTCCCAAACCATCATGCTATGCATTTTCCTCTTTGTAGTTTCTAAATGATATGAATGTCCTCTCCTCTTACTTTTCATGTTCATATCCTACTACTCTTCAAGGATCTACTCCTCTGAATTTCCCATGCATTGATTGGTGGCCATTTCCAATAGCCCTTGTTTTATTCATTCACTCTTCTGGTTTTCACTATTTTATAAGAGTTATAGGATTTTGAAAAATATACACTATTTATTATTGCTAGATCAAAGTTTGAAAACAATAGAAAAGACTATTATATGATAGAGAGTTTTTGGTACCTGAATTTTGGTGAAACAATAGAGAATTAAAAAAAACATTTTTACTCCTACAGCATCAGTTAGGTCTTACTAAAATGGGTCTTACTTGCTTAGGCATTTTCTTGTTCAGAGATATCACTGATACCCTACTTGAAGAGGAAGTAGCTCTTATAACCTTAGAACTTTTCAGTTTAAAAGAACCTGGGGTGGGGGGGGGGGCGGGTAAAGGGTGGTACCTGTGTGGCTCAGTCCATTAAGCATCTGACTTCAGCTCAGGACGTGATTCGTCACTCATGACTTTGAGTCCCACATCGGGCTCTGTGTTGACAGCTGAGTCTGGAGCCTGCTTCTAATTCTGTGTCTCCCTCTCTCTCTGTCCCTCTTCTCCTCATGCTCTGTCTCTATCTCTCAAAAATAAATAAATCTTAAAAAAATTTTTTTAAAGAATCTAAGGGAATTACCAGGCCATATTTTTAGTCTTACACATAAAATATGGAGGTCTGAAGAAGTAAAGTGACTTGCCCAGATCTGAAGTCTGGAGTTTTCTGGGACTTAATGCCCATACATCTCCCTTCAATCATATGGCTTCCTCTAATAACCATTTTTCGTTGGTGACGTCCATTGACAAAATGTAAATATGTGTTTGGGTACTTTGTTCCTGTTAACGTCATATACATATATTTCTGAAGATTCCTTTAAAAAATAATACATAACTTCATTGAATAGCTTATTGGGCCATACCTTATGGATTATGGAGTCTTGTATGAATCCTCAAAATTTTCAGATCTGACCTTCATCAGAATTGGGGTGAAACAGAGCCCGATTCACCCAGCCCTCTCTCTAACACTGTAGATTAAAAGCCTTATTGTCATATCTCCTCCATTTGTGCTATAAAGTTGCCTTATGGACAAAGCTCATGGATTTTTCTTACTCCTTTTTAAAAAAAATTTTTTTAATGTTTTATTTATTTTTGAGAGAGAGAGATGAAGTAATAGTTGGAGAGGGGCAGAGAGATAGGGAGACACAGAATCTGAGGCAGACTCCAGGCTGTGAGCTGCCAGCACAGAGCCTTAAGTGGGGCTTGAACTCATGAACAACGAGATCATGACCTGACCCAAAATCAGACGCTTAACCAACTAAGCCACCCAGGCACACCTCTTTTTGTTACTCCTACTTTACTTTACTGGTGTCTAACTGTGATTCACCAAAATTGAAGTGAATTTTTATTTAATCGTTGATCCAAAAAATGTTGCCATATATCAGTCCTACACCTAAAATAGTACAGTTACTTCTACCACTATTAAAAATAATATGATCAATAATTATTAATAGCAAATGTTTACTGTATCTCAGGCTCTGTACTAGGAACTCTACACATACCTTCTCACTTAAAATGTTAAATGGCTCACCCAAGCCCCAAGACTGCAAGTAGGGGTTAGGATCAGAAGCCATGTCTGTCATCACCCAAAGTCTGAGCCCTCAAAAGACCACAGCTTTTGCTTTCAGAGGGCTCACATCTAAGCATGTGGGAGAGACATCTGACACAATGTTGAAAGCAAAGTGCTATAAGCTGTTATTCAGGTAAGTACATGGTGTCATTGAGCACAGAGGGAGAACTTGAACTCTGCTGAGGGCAGTTGGCCTAATCTTTGAGGAATAGGTGGCATTTGGGCAGAATCTAAAAGGATGACTAGAAGTTAGGCAAGTAGTAAGAGAAACAGGGGGTTGCGAATAGAAGAAATCTTTTGGGAAAGAGTGCAATGTTTTTTTTAAAGAAAATAGTACATTTGGGGGGTTGAAAGCAGTCTGGCATGACTGGAATTCATGACAGAATGACTGCTGCTGAAGCTGAAGAGGCAGGCAGGGTCCTGCAGGCCAATCAATGAGGTTGGCACCTCGCCTGTGCTACAGACTTGAAGCAGAGTGACACAGTCACCTTTTAGATTTAGAGAGATCACAGTGGTGTAGAGTAGGAATTAAATAAGACCAGGGAGGGAGGAAGACAAGGGATAGGGAGAGAGAGAAGTTAGGAAGGTATCACAACTGCACAGCAGAGAGAAAATAAGAACTTGAACTTGAACTAAGGTAGTGGCTATGGAAATAAAAACATATTAATGGAATGTGTAAAAGACTGCATCTACTGGAAATTATAAACAATTAGGTAGTAAGGGCCTGAAGAATCTAAGGTGATACTCAGTTTTCTGGCTTAAATCATAAGAAATCATTAAAGATGGCAAGGAGAAGCAGAGTTGGAGAGGAAAGATAACGAGGCTAGTTTTACCAATGCTGACTTTGGAGTATCCTGAAGAACACCCCGACAGAGATGTCAAGATGGCAGTCCCCACTAGAATGGATCATCAGATAGGTCTGGGAAAGGGATGCCATGCAGGGAGTCATTGGGGCACAGCTGGTAATTAAAGCCAATTGTTTGTTCAACAAGTATTTACTGAATGCCTATTGTGTGCCAGAAACTGTTTTTAGACACCAGGGGTATGGCAATTAAAAAACATTAAAAAAAAAAAAAATCCAGCCCTCTCGAAGCCAACATCCTAGGAGAGGCTATAGTTTGGAGCACACAAATACATTTACAATTACACAATGTGTTAAGTGCCAGAGAGGAAAGGCATTGAGTGTCATTCATAGATAGATAGATGATTGATAGATAGATAGATAGATAGATAGATAGATAGATAGATAGATAGATAGAAGGGTGATATAATCTATACTGGGTTGGGACATAGGGGACAGTTGGTGAAGGACTCTCTAAGATAAGGGGCACTTAAACTGAAAATTACACCTGATAAAGGATTAGCTAAGTAAAGAACACTCTAAGAGAGAATGGCATATGTGAAGACCTGAGGCTAGAGTTCACTGTCTTCAAGACACTGAAAGACCCATGTGATTGGAACATATTGTATGAACCTAGGATGGTGTGGTAGGAAGAGGAAAATTTAAGCAGATCCATTCATCCAGGGATTGAGAGATATATAATATCAATCAATCGTTCAATCACAGCAGGAAGTCGTATTTAATTAGGGGAGCAGAAGAAGCAAAGCCTACAAAAGAAACTTAAATTTTTATCATTTCCACCACAGTATGGTATCTACAAAAGAGTTCTTTTCTCTCAGTTGATATAAAAAAATAAGTTGTTATTCATAGCTAATTTTTCCGCCAGAAGTGTTCTCTTCTGAGAGGTTTGAGAAAGGTCCATGAAGTACTTTGGTGAATGTGAAGATCTCATGGGACTGATAAACAAAATTTGATACATCCATACAATGGAATACCTCTCAGACACGAAAAGAATGAAATATCAGTAGGTATTACAACTAAATGAACTTGCAGGCATTTTGAGTGCAATAAAGCCACATAATGTATGATTCCATCAATACAAAATGTTGCTAATAAGAAAATCCTTAGAGACAAAATGTAAATTAATTTTTTACATTAGGCGCTGGGGTAAGGCGGTCTAGGAAGTAACTGCTTAACGCATGTGAGGTTTTCTTCTTCAGTGATGAAAATGTTCTAGGTTTTGATAGTGTTGATGGGTGTGCAACTTTATGAATATACTATAGCCACTGAATAGTACACTTTAAAAGGGTTAATTTTATGGTATATGAATTACCTCTCAATAAAGCTCTTACTAAAAAATTGCTTGGAGGCATCTACCTGTGTTCTCTCAACCTCCACAGGTGATAGATAGACATAAAGGTAGATAGATCTAGACAGCTTGCTTATATAGGGTTTCACTAAAATTAATTATTTTTAACTCATAGTATCTTTGATGAGCTTTGGATGAATGAGTTATGTCTATAATAAATGATGACTTTGGAAGTTCAGTTCCATAAGATTAATTTCTTACCTGGGAACATGCTGAAAAAGCTTTCAGTAATCCTTCACATAAATAATGTGAAGAAGACAGAGTCAATGTGTCTTATAAAACCTTGCACTTACTACCCTGTAAAGATACCATCAAGGAGTGTCATCCCTTGTGCTGAATGCTAAGGATGATAGATAAAAAATGAAGTACAGCCATAATACATTGGGAGTTTAATGAAGCTTTGGATTCTATCCACATGACATATTTGTCAATGAACCAGAAGATGTGTTTCACACACAATTTATCCTTCCGGTACTAATCCTACCAGGTTTTTTTTTTTTTTCAGTCTAGAAAATGAAGAGCAATTAAAGTTTGCCCAATATTAAAGTTTACCCAACAGCCAAGGTAGATTTAAAATGTTAATGTATTTCTAATTTAAGAAACTCTGTGATTTATCAAGATGTTTGATCGTTATTATGTCCAAATACTCAAAGAAGTATTAAGAAACAAGCAGTCTTATCAATATTTTTTTGGTATTCCTTCGATAATTAGTAATCAAAGAATGGCTACCAGGAATTTATTTCAACTTGGGGAACATGGCTTGAGACACGTTAATTATGGACATTTAGGGAGAAATAGATACATGAATGTATATATTGCCACTCTTCAAAGTGGCAAGTTCCTTAGAAAATAAGGTGCAAATAAATGAGTAAATGCATGGATGTATAAATAAGTAAACAAATAATGAAGTGAGCAAGCAAACTAGGTAGAATCGCCTAAGAAGAAGCAGATTGAAAAGAATCCTAAAAATAGTTTAGTATTTAATAGGTCTCAAACTATTTTCATATATATTGAAAACTTTGATCTTCAAATCCACTTGATGAAGTAAGTAGTACAGAGAAAGAGCTCCATTTTACAGAGGAGCAAAATAAGGCTTAACAGGATAAGGCCATTTTGTGCAGACTTACATTTTTAGTAAGTAAAATTGCTAAATTTTATGCCAACTGATATCATGCCCAGTGCATTTCTGACATGACACAGTATTCTATCATCATTTTTAGTATTATCATTAATATTATTTTATTGTCATGGGATAAAAAGATATATGCAAATATCAGACAGAAAAGTGAAAATGGTTTGTGGTATAACAAAAAATGGTCTGTGGTATAAAAACTGACTAGTGGTCTAGAAAATAATGTATTTTTGAAAAATATTTGATTTTGTTGGTTGTTTTGGTTTTTTCTTTGCGTTTGTTCATTTTACAAAGAAAATCAAGACCCTAAGATGCGTATATGTACGCGAGATGAGTGTCTCCTCCCATTATATGGTCAGGCCTCAACTATCCATACCCTTATAGGGATAAAAAAAATATTTAGAATTTTTTTAAATCTCTCTGGATTTTGAATTCTCACATCAATGGGTGTTTCTCCTCTTGCCAAAAACAAATTATTTTTTAAAACCCACCAAATTGCCAGCTTTTGTTGGTTTTTCCTCCTTCTCCAACTAGCTAAGCATCTCCTCAATAAACAATAATTACTTTAATTTAGGTCATTTACTCATAATTCTGCTCTATGCTCCAAAAGAAGGAGAAATATGAAAAATGAGAAATGGCATCAGGAAAGAGCAAGAGATGAAAATATCTGGGAGAAAATAATGCTTACAAAAAGTAGAATAATTTATCCTTAAGATCAGGATTTCCATTGAATTGCAATCTAATAAGAACTAAATTTGCAGTATTGGGTTACTTGGCAGTTAGGGATTTCCTCGAACTTGGAGTTGATTAATCTCCAAAATGGATTCTCAAGTAGATCAATGGACTCACTCTTAAAATGATTTCAAGTCATCTTTCTCTCCGGGAGATAGAGTAGATATTGTTGAGTATGGATAAAGGGGAGTTTCTACATGGGAAAGATTCCTGCATCACACCGAAAACCAACACAACCAAGGTATCAGAGTTAAAGGCTTTTGAGTCATCTCAGCTCTTGGATCAATACACCAGTAAGTGGCCACCATCTGATTTAACTGATAATCCCCAGACAGTGGAAAATTCATTACAGTGACCCAGGAAGTGATCCCATCTACCCCCCATCTATCAACAGAGATTAATCCCCAAAGCCACAACCCCAGTCACTACATACAATAGCAAGCCACTCGGATAAACAGGGTGACTCAAATGATAATGTCTACTCAACAGGCAGGCAGGGACTGGCCCTCCCCAAGTACAAATCTCATTATTGATTAATTTCCCTGTAAGCGTTCTCTACTTCGGTAATAACAGTTTGAATTCTTCATTCATAGGTTACCTTGGCAATCTAGTTTCCCCCTTCTTATTTTAACTCTGGGTTGTAATAAATATCTTCAGTTTTGTGTGTTATTAAAAATATACTGAAATCTCATTTTAATGTTTTCACTTATGGTTTATTTTCATGTAAGTGGCAGTATTTTTCTTCTTTACAAAATTCTTTTTAGGGTTATTCTGTGGTACAGTCCACTCCTGATAGGATTATTACTAGCAGTTTCAGGGCTGGGGAAGAATTGTTGGTTTTAAAGGAAATTCTTTATCTTGGATAACTTGACCACATGTAAATCTGTTCCCCCTCTCTGGTATACCTGATATAGGAAATCTTTTTTTTTTTTTTTTTTCTGCTGTAGACTACAAGGAAGTAGAACCCAAAAGTGTCATGCAGAAACTGACAAAGAGAACAGGGAGTTCCTCTTCCTTAAGGATAACTCTGACCATGGCAGATGTCCCCCAAATTCAACATAGTCAAAACTCCTCTTTTCCTGCAGAATAAACTTCAAACCCTTTACAAAGCCTTTCAGAAACTTGCTCCCACCTCGTTCTTCATCCCCAGTTTCTACCACCAATATATACACATATTCTGCATTCCAGAGAGATCAGCTGGTGTACAGCCACCTGAATATGCCACATCATGCCGATGTGCCTGCTCTTTCTGCCACTAGAATCACTATCCTTTCTTTCTCCAGCTCCCTCTTCTGATGAACTCCTACTCATTCTGAAACAGAGTTCCCATCTGTATTGTCTTCATGAGCCACCCAAACAACTGCCCACTTGCTTTTGTGTGGGCCAACCCTCCACCTATTATTTACTACATTATTGCATTTATCATGCTTCCCTGTAACAATACACGTTCAAGTACATTTTTCTCATCAGTCTGTAAGTTTCTTCCAAGCAAGATCTATGCATCATTCAACTTTGTATGATTAGCAACTTGCACGGTCCCTGGTACACAGAAAATGTTCCGTGAAAGTTGATGAATGAAGCTGGAGTATTCATGACCTAAAGAATGAAATGCTTGAAAAAAAAAAGAATGAAATGTTATAGTGTAAAGCATAATGGCTCTTTAAAATCTTAAATAAAATTATATGTGGAGTACTGAGATATTTCTAATGGGATAATCCTAACTTCAAATATTCAGTCCTCAGACCATATATCCTGATTTTTTGTTGAAAAAAATATGAACCACATAAATATAAAATATAAATAACAGGTTTCATGAATCAAGGTTTAATCCTAAAATAATGAATAAGATAATAAGTTCAACTTATTTCTGTTCTAACGTTCCAATTTTTCAGGAAGATGTTCGCAACCGAAACATCAAGAAGTAAGAGTTTTTAGCTGAAATCTATACATCTGTCCTTTATATTCATGGACATAGACATCTATGAGGAGCTAAAAGGGGAGATTCAGTAAAATCTCACAAAGACATCCAAATCACTTGGGTCAATGGACTGATAGCCAGTTCCAGGCTAAGAAGGGCCTGAACACTGCGAGTTTCTTAGACCAATAGATGTCTTTCACAGCCATCAGACAGGATTTTCAGGTTGTCTGAAATAGGTACCAACCAGCTGGGTAAAGTCTCTCTAAACTGCAGTTCCTCCCCTATCATATGAGAAGCCTACACAACATCACTGGGGACCTTCCAGCTCTCACAACCTATCAGTTCTAGGATTGTTTCATATCATAGAAAATGATTTGGGAGTTTCAGTGACAGTTATTGGTAACTGGCAAATAATAGATCTGCTTCTCTGTTTCCTCCTCCTATCCTTTTACCTCACCTTTGAAGACAAAACGAACCATATACAAAACCAAATACTTTTTCATATAGGCAACACATTTAATACTGGCCAATAGAACATAGAGTCTATTACACAAAGTGTGTGAAAACCACTGGTACTTTGGGTCATTTTGGAAGATAGACATCCTTTTGTTTTACACACACACACACACAAAACTTTTACCAGTTAGCATCATGTTCACATTTGTAGGATTTACAGTTGGCACAAGCATTCAGGTTCAGTGTCTCATTTACTCCCCCAAGACATCTCTGAGGGTTCGGCCTCTTCGCGCTGAACAGAGAATGGAACCACAGTTCAGAAAGGTTCAGCATACTGCCCGAGGTCAGGCTACTAATAAATGCAGAGCTTAGATTCAATCATCAGTCTCTAGATTTCAAATTCAATTTCATTCTGTATTAATGCTCTCTCTCCCTCCAGTCACACTATTCATGCAGAGGATGCTGCTAAGTGAGAAGAAAAAGTATTAAAAGTCTTATTATTCATTCAAGAAATATTCTCCAGGCACATACTCCGTGCCAAACACTCTGCTAGATGCCAGGGAACACCGAATCCCACTCAAACCCTCTCCTCCTGGACTTCCAGCCATTACACTTACAGGAGAGACTAAAATGGGTAAGTGTAACTAGATGATGTGGGCAGATGTTATATGTGCCTCATAAAGAAATAAGTGGGGAGCCATGGGAGCACATAACAATTCATGCTGTTTATGAGAGTCAGATAGAGCCTCTGGCATTTAGCCGGACCTTGAAGAGTGAGTATTTCATTCAACAAGTGAACACGGGAAGGGGGGCATGGCAATGTGAAAAGGACAGAGTGAGGGACAGCTCAGATGGATGGAGAGGGCAAGACTCATCCTGGGAGATAGTTCTTTGGTCAGTAAGGCAAGAGGAAGACTGAGTGGGCACCAGCTTTGTTGAGAGAAATCCAGACCAGCTCTGCAGTGCTTGCGGTTATAATATCCATAAAGAATGGCTCCCAATGGGCGATCTCTACATCAGCAGCATTGACATTCCCTGCCAACTCAGAGAAATGCAAGTTCTCAGACCCAGGTCACAAACCTACCAAATCAAAAACAGGGGTGGGGCCTAGCACTCAATGAACAAGAACTATAGGTGACTCTGCTATCTGCTCGAGTTTGAGAACCACAGCCTTAAAACAGTTATTTTGCCAGTGTGGATGTCTGTCTCTCACTGTAAAACATCAGTTCTAGTCCCAGAGTTAGGTGGCCCACCTTCGGAGTCTGCAGACTAACTTTGTGTGTGTACGTGATGGGGAGTAGGTCTGCCAGGCAAAGGTAAAATGGACTACTTGGGAATGAGCTAGGAATCTATGTGGAGGTGCAGAACCACGGCTCAGAACTGTTGGAAGGGGGATGTGAGCATCTGTGGTTCATTTGAGCAGATGTCATCTATGGCATCCCAGGGAGAGTAGGGATAAACTTCTTTTGTGGCGTAGGACTTAATGTTAGCCAGTTTGTAACACCATATTTCAAATGGCTCACAAATGGGAGCTGTGAGGTACTCTTTAAGAAACATCCAAGTCACAATAAAATATGATAAGAGGAAAAGATGGGCACACTTGTTTTCCTGAAATCTTTTGGTTTGGCTTAGAAATGGTTTTAATCCAATTTGATAACTAATCACCAAGGTCTCTGTTATCAGCATGATGAGGCTGGATGTGGAGATGGGCAATAGTTGGTGTTCTGGTTTTCAAGGAGTTTATGCTCTGGTTCTTTGGAATCAGGATTATGCTCACAAAATCCTCTCACTTTTCCCTAATCTCCTCCAGGAACTCCTCCATTCCCTACCTGAGGAGTTTCTTCCCAGAGTGCTCAACTATCAAAACCCACCCAAACCTGTCAAAGCTAGGCACAAATGCCACCATTTCCCCCTCGATCTCTTCTCATACAATATAGACCAGACAATGAATTATTTCTCTCTTTTACAGAGCTCTGTGGCCTTCTGGGAACACAGTGCAGATCTGTATTATTAAAAATATTCTAATTAGTTCCTGTATGCCCTGTAAGAAAACCTTGATGCAAATCACTTCTAATTAAGAAAACGACAATGGATCAAATTAAAACCAGAATGAATAAATGAATAAAACTCTTTTCTTTCCAATATCCATTCCTCATGTTGGACTTCTTAAGTGATGGTGGCACCCTGACTTTATAAATGTTTACAGTTGCATAGCAAATATGTGAAGGATCTCAGGATTTTGTCACTACAGAAACACTTGTGGATTTTAGATTTAGAAGTGAGCACAAAGGAAGTGTTTTGTAGAAGTCTGGGAGGCCAGGAAGAGGGTGAGGGGTAAATCTAGGTTATCTGGTTGAGTTTCCTGGGTCCTCCTTAACTAGTATTAATGGGTAATACACTGTCCCAATATCACACAGGAGAGGAGAATTCTTTTTGAGGTAATTGATTGCTACTAGGATATTTTTAGAAAAAATAGTTTCTTTGTGGCCAAGAATGACTAAAATCTGATGTGGGTCTATATAAGAAAATCAACACTAGCAGTGCAACAGCATTTTGAATGCTTTGAAACACATTTCATTTAAGGCTCAAAACGCCTCTGTCCTAAGATAGTGTTTTGACATAGATGAGTATACAATATATCTATGAGAAAGGACAAGACAAATACTAGGAAGGTTAAAGGCAAATAGCCCCATTTTATAAGTGGAAAATGGAGGAGCCCCTGGGTTGCTCAGTCTGTTGGGTGGTGTACTTCGGCTCAGGTCATAATCTCGCGGTTGTTGAGCTGGAGCCCCGCATCAGGCCCTGTGCTGACAACTCAGGGCCTGGAGCCTGCTTCACATCTGTCTCTGTCTTTCTCTGTCCCTCCCCCTCTCTAATACAAATAAACATTTAAAAACATTTATAAGTGGAAAATGGAACCTTAAAAGGACAGAGCCAGGAAATGGCCAAGTTGGAGCAGAATAGAGGATTGTGGAACACCGTCCATTCTTTCTCCCATACCATACTACATCACAGTTTAACAGACCTGAGTACCACATCTCCCCTTGAATGTCAGAACTGTTCATGATTTTCATATATACCAAATAAATAGTATCCTCACGATGCTTCACTGATACACTCTAGCTGTACATAAAAACCCACAGCTAATTAGCCACTTCTAACAAATCAGTGGAGGAAAAAAACAATTCATCAACTGAACTGACTGACCACATCTTTCACTTTTCAGAGTAATGTTATAGTTTTCCACTTCATTCCCTGAAGCAATGATAAAAAATCCCTCCAGCTCTGTATTTAAGCACAAAGAAACTATGTTAGGAATAATAACTCAGCATCAATGTGATAAGAAACATCTGCTATGCAGAATATGAAACATCTTATTGAAGTCTTACCTCATGTGTCGTATATATAACATCTGATATGAATTCCTCTCAAAATTCTCTGACAGTGGTGTATGCTGCCTGAGCATTATCTATTCCACTTCCTCCTTAGTAACACAGTCTTTATATCATTGGCAGCAGCCATGTGCCCAGCTACATATGCCAGCTGCCCCTTTGTAGACAGGTTTTAAAATTTAAACAAAACAATTGTAAGAAAGACTGCAGAGAAAAAGAAACTATTCTGTTGGCAGGCCCTCTCTTTGCCCTTCTCTTTCTCCATCTCTCTGCCTGAAACTCAAATGTGATGGTTGGAGCTACAACAGATGGACGTCTTTTGACCATGAAGCAACCTTGAGAATGAAAGTGACACAGTAGGAATGGCAGAATAGAAATACAGAGGAAAACTGAGAGACTGACGATATTACAGTATAATCCGACCAGCTTTGGGATGCTTACCTCTTGACTTGGATACTAAGAGAAAATTAATTCTATTTCATCTAAGTCACTATAATTTCAGATCTCTTGCTACTGGTAATCACCAGTGGAATCATAGCCGATGAATCCCCCAAACATGGACTGAATAGAGAGCCAAAAAAAAATGTGATTATGGTTGCATTTTAGAATTAAAGGCCAACTGAGTAATAGATGGACCAGTGTTCCACACTAATGTGGGCTAAAAGAAGCAGATAATTTTCCCTAAATGAGGCAACCAGAAACGGAACTTGATCAGGAGTCTGAGTCATGCCAGAAAGATGATGATGTTTGGAGCCCTACATAATTATGCAGCAGGGGTGGAGAGTGGAGAGGTGAATTAAGGAACGAGGACAATAGAGCAAAGGGTTACCGGAGCTAGAGGGGAAGGCATATTGTTTGGAACTGGGAGAGCTACCACCACCAGCCTGCAGACATAGGGAACTGAAAAAGAAATGTTAGACATCACGTAAGAAATTCCCTTTTCCAAGTGGTTCAGAGAAAAAAGTTTTCCTTCCCTTGCACTATCTGGCACAGCACCTAAATATGGAGGGGGGAGGGCTACATGCTCATTAAATGTATGTTGATTAATTTAGAGCCATCCAGAAAATCAGTGACTGAAATTCACCTGGGAGCCTCGTTCTCAAAAAACTCCGGGAGATGCAGTGTTCCACTCCAACCCTTTCTCTGTCTTCTTTAGTTGTCACTAAAGAACATCTAAATTATAAAGGAAATGATACACATCTCCATAATGGCAATAAAGTAGATCCATGTCACCGAAGCCTCCGCACCCAGGGAACAAGAATTTGAAAACACTCAGTACTTACCTGCAATTGTAGTTTAGAACTCTATGCTTGATACTTATACATCTGTTTCTCTAGTACAGTAATTCTCAGCCAAGGTGGTTTTGCCCTGAAGGTGCATTTGACAATGTCTCTTGAGCCCTTTTTGGTTGTCACAAGTGGGTGGGGGGAGGTACTACTGGCATCTAGTGGGCAGAGGCTGGGGAGTAATATCCCACAATGCATACGGCAACTCCCACCCCAACAAAGAATTATCCTGCTCCAAATCCAAGAACAGGGCCAGCTACACCAAGGTTATGGTGAAATCTCCCCAGCATTGATGCATTTAGCTCACATAATATTTTTCAGAGTATTCAATAAGAAGACACCTGACCTAAGTGTAGAATCATAAAAACATAGTGTATGGTCTGTAATGCTTGGTACTACTCAGCTCCAACGTATGGCCTTGTTCACAGAAGGCTGGAAGTAAGAAAGAGCCACAATTTTTAAATACACATTTTGGGGGAGGTACAATGCAAAAAAAAAAAAAAAATCTTATGGAATCTATGGAACACTCCTGAGGGGTAAATACTATTACAATCATTTTACAGACGAGAAGTCTAAAGCTATGAGAGATAAAATCTCAGGCCCAAGGTCACAGAACTTATAAATAACAAAGGATGCCAGTGCCTATCAACCACAGGAAGCTAAATGTATAATCATGAAATAGTTGCTATTCTGGATACCAACGTTCTCCAGTGAGTTGAGAGGGATTTTTCTCAAGTTCACAAAAATGTTGACTTTCTTGCACAGAATGCTTCTTGAAATGCACTGTACATTTCCATTCTTTATTAGGCACACTGTATTGAACATAACTTAATCCTCTCTTGACCTGTCAGGATGGTTACGATGAACACCCGCACTGTCCCGTGCTGCTGTGTCCTTTGGATCTAATGAAATGTACAGGGTTTCCTGTCTCTTCACTTGATTGGACCCAATGCTCTTTGAGTTTTCCTGCTGGTTTTTATCATTTTTCTTTCTCTGCTGCTTCTAGCCAACTCATAACTGCTTCTTCTTTTTTTTAATGTTTTATTTATTTCTGAGAGAGAGAGAGAGACAGCAGGGGAGGGTCAGAGAGAGAGGGAGATACAGAATCTGAAACAGGCTCCAGGCTCTGAGCTAGCTGTGAGCACAGAGTCCAACGCGGGGCTCGAACCCACAAACTGTGAGATCATGACCTGAGCCGTAGTCGAATGCTTAACCGACTGAGCCGCCCAGGCGCGCCTGTTTAAATTTTTTTTACCTGCCTTTTTAAACTATAGCCGGTGTGCTTGCTTTCAGATGCTTTCCGTCTTCTGTGAATGAAAAGATAAATCACTAGCTCTACTAGAACCATATCTACAATTAAAATAATAAAATCTGAAAGGAATTTCCCCTAATGTGAGCCTATGTGAGGGATAGGAAAGGAAGAGGGACTGAGAAGATGTAAGCTTTAAGGTATCAGCTTTATCTCTTCTAGATTCCTTTTGGCTTTATTTCCTGAATCTGTGATCTTCAGACTCATGAGGTAAACAATAATGGATATTTTAATCACTGTAATTTAGAAAATCCTACAGTTGGCTGTATTCTATGCAGTGCTACCACCACACTAAGTATTAGTCGGCTAACACTTAAACCCACATTCATCAATAGGACACATTTCATAGCCAAACAATGCCTTAAGTTTTTATACATGCAGCTCCTACTTTCAACCTGAAAGATATCAAAATACTAATGAAATTCCCAAAACGAATACAGGAGCAAGAGAATAAGAAGTTTCGAAGGTTATTTTACTCTGGGGAAACTTTTTCTCCAGCAAGGCCCACAGCACCCCTGGGGCTTTGTTTTCCCTCCATCAAGACTCTTTTGGAGAATGGAAGGGACGCTTATCAGCCCTTTGCCACCACAGATGCAAACTAGAGATGCTGTGAGGTTTAACCAGGACAAAATACAATCAGACACATCAGTGATTCTTGAAGATTGCAAGGAAAAAAAAAAAAAAACATGACAAATCTACTAAATAATCAGTCCATTGTTTTCAAAGAATACCACATTTAAAAAGATTTCCTGTATGGTTTTATGTCAATAAAATAGCCAGTACACTGGGCTGATGCTTTGTCAGGCTGAAAGCTGGTTCTGAAACTGACAGTGGCCGGGGACCTAGAACTTGGCATGTACGAGTGCTGCATTGCCTCTATGGCTCGCTGCTCACCTCTGTCAACTCAACATCAGCTGCTGGTTTGCAAGAATATTCCTTTGGGTACTCAAATGCTGCTACCAGCAGTTTTATTACATTCCGCCATGGCTTTGTAAAGCTGAGCAAGCTGCAGATTTTGCACTAGGATCATCATGGAGAACAAAGCAAAACAGAGTTTGGAGGATGTTAACTAGCGGAAATTTTAGAGTGTGTTAGCTTTGCCCTAGGAAGCAGGCCATTTGGTTTATTTGGGAAATAAAGGCTTAGCTTGAGAAGAGACAGGAATTCTACTTTTCTCTTAAATCATGGTGTAATGTAACTTAACTTTCCAATGAAAATAATTCATGTCTCCAGGGGGAGATTTAGTATGAAATTACCACCACAGTTAAGATCATCAAAAAACTCATTGGCTACCTCTCCAAATAGTTATCCAATTAGAAGCTGACGATACAGTGATTGAAAAGGTGGCTGTATTTTCCCTTGAAATCTTAATAGGTCTCTGCACTTGCCCTTAGGAACCGTAATTTAGTGCATTCTAAAAGCCCAGGTGTTAGGCTTTTTGCAAAATGCTCAGGATGCACAGCAAGTCATACTTGGCCCTTGTCTTCCAGGGATTGGTAGCCTAGATAGGATGGGGAGCTGCTCCACCATGTGCCTTGAGTGGACCACAGGAAGAACAAATTAGATTTGAAAATCGCCAAAAGAGTGTTAGATTCACCGGTAGACACTACATTTCCACTGATACGAAAACAAGAGCTAAGGAATGGATACCTTCTCTTCTAAAAGGACTCCAGGAAATTACAGGTACGGAAAGTAAATCTGGTGATACATTAATGAGACATCACAAGGACTGAAGTGTTGATACTTAGGGCACTTAATTTTTTCTCTCCATATTTGTGTATTAAAACACACACACACACACACACACACACACACACACACACACACACAAAATATGACCTGACATCGCAAGAGCAATAAAAACTCATAATATGTAACAACAATTTTTCAGCATGTGGGAGCAATTGATACACATCTATATGACACAGGCATGTTGTCTCATCCCCAACTGTTGTGTCTACACAGAGTTTGAAAATTAGCAAAGGCCCTGACTTCCTCCTACTGTGTGCCCTCATTTCACAGATGCAGAAATCAAAAATATGGCATCCATCTCTCCACACATACAAGAAAATGGTGGTTTACTATGCCATCCAAGATGATTTCCTTTCTCCTCTCTACTCCTTTCCTTATATAGCATGAGTGGGGTCCCTGACATGAAATTTGGAAGGCAGTAATGCTCTTTGGTATAGAAAGTCTAAGTAAGGAAGGAATGTAAAGTTGATGGTGGGCACTGGGGAAGACAGGAAGAATCTCGACAGTTGTATACTCTGTTTCTGGAATGACAGGAATTAGAAATTGTTTCAGATCACTCAGGGGAAAAAAAAAGTTAACTTTTCATAGCCAAAGGACAGGCTGTTGTGTTAATTTTGTGTGTCTGCTTCACAGGGCTACTAAGGGATTCCCAGGTATCTGGCAAAACCTACTTCTGGCTGTGTCTGTGAGAGTGTTTCTGGAAGAGACTGGCATTTGAATCATTAGATGGAGCAATGTGGATGGGTATCATCCAATCCTTAGAGGGTCTGAATGTAACAAAAAGGCAGAAGAGTGCATCTGCTCTTTGCTTGAGTTGAGACATCCATCTTCCCCCCCAACAATCTGGCTCCAGGTTCTCAGGCCTTCAGATTCAGACTGAATCACACCCAGCTTTAACCACAGGACTTCTTGGCCTCCAAAATCATGTCAGCCAAAATCTTATTGGTTCTGTGTTTCTGGAAACCCCTGACTAATATTTGTGCATTGGAAGCAGAAGATCCTTTCTTATTTAGGCAGAGCCTTACTTACTAATTGATCTCCTAAAGAGTAGTGAACAGTTTTGCACATCAGAAAGCCTCTAACATAATTCCTAGGAGACAGAACCTGTTATATCCACATGGAAAATATTAAGAGGATAAGGGAGAACATGGGAGCTTAAATTTTGGGAAAGTCCCATCTTGGACCCGTGCTTAAAGGGAACCAAAACTAAAACCAAAACAGCACAGGTGGGACCCATACTATAAAAGTGGATTCTCTGAAGGCGAAGAAAACCATAATTTAAAAAAAGAGAGCAAAGAAAAAACCTGAGAATATGTGCTCTGTGTTTTCAGATAAATACGTGAAGTAATGGGCTTGCTAGAATAAGGGAAGATTGATGAGATTAAAAGATATCTTAGAGACATTCAGTCTGAAGTTATTAAGGAACCTGGCTGAGAATAGCAAAGGAGCAAAAGCCAAATTAATTCCACACTGGAAATGGAAAAGAATGAAACTGGCACTATAAAAAATTAAATCATTGATCTAAAGAAGAAATTCTGCCCTAAGTCAGAAAAATATGAAAAGTTACAAAGAGAGATCCTAAATACAGAGACAAAGGCTATAGATTTATCTCTACAAATAATTTGTATCCCTAAAGAATAAGTCTTAGCTAATGGAATAGAAGCAAAAATCAATTAAATAAAGGAAACAGTTCCTGGGTTGAAGACCGACCAGTCTGGGATTATCATGTTCCAAACAAAATGTAATCAATCTGGCAAATAAAACAATGACTGACATTTGAAGGAGCCTCCTGCCATCCAGAAGCAACAGGAGCCAGGCCCAGGAATTCCTTGGGTCCTCTGCCTTCAAGCCGGACAGATCCAGTTCACATCATGGCTTTACAACCCGACAAACTGTATGAATATGGGCAAGTGACTTAACACCAAGCTTGCCCCATTTGATGTCTCCTACTTAACCCTGAGTAGCAAAAATGCTACTTCAGAACGTTCTCTCACCCCAACATGTCCCCATCACTACTGAAAAATCCTTTTCACTAATCTCCCAGTGCATCTGACTCCATCTAAGTAGACTTCCTCATTCCTCACTCCGTATTCCACAGCCTTCTTTCCATCACACCTGGATGAATCTGGAAGGAATGAATGGTATAAAGGAAGGAAAGGAAAGATCAGAGAAAGAAGGAAGTAGCCCCAAGGTCATCCTCCTGGGAACAAGAGCAACTGACCTCAAAAGAAAATCACAATTAACTTTTAATAAAATATCCCCAAAAGAATGTTACCTTCATCCTCTAGAGGTGAAATCTTATTATAAAGGAAGCTTTGCCTGGATAGGCCAAGCATTCCCCCGTTAGCTTATTTCTGCCCTTCATTTTTATTACAAGTTCATTTTCATAAATATGAATTGCTGTAAAATCCAAATTAACAGCCTCCAATAACTTCAATAACTACATTAACCATCACATTAATTAACACTGTACAATGATCTTCCCCACAGACTTACCTGAAAGCTACCTAGCTTAAAGTATTGCCCTTTCCTTTTCTATAAGGCAGGCTGACTTGCTAGGCTTTCATTTTCTGGAGCAGGATGACTTGGGTCCCCCACAAAGAGGAGAGTTGGTGTGCTCAGACTCTCTTAAAGATAGTGCAAACTCTGTCCATGTCTATACATATTTGATGCCAAAAGCTGGGACTTCCACAAATAGTGCTCCTTCTCCTTTGTCCCCAAGTATCATTTTCACTAGAGATTAGGACGAAAACTTTACTGTAAACTTTTTTCTCTTAAATGTTTATTTGTTTATTTTGAGAGAGATAGAGAGCAAGCAGGGGAGGTGCAGAGAGAGGGAGCAAGAGAGAATTCCAAGCAGGCTCCATGCTGTCAGATAGAACCTGATGTGGAGCTCGAACCCACAAACCCTGAGATCATGACCTGAGCTGAAACCAAGAGTCAGGTGATTAAATGACTGAGTCACTCAGGCGCCCCCACGGAAAACTTTTTCTACCAATGTTTTTCCCTTATCCCATTTTAGAGTCACAGTTTTAGCTACTACTTGAAGCGGTAAGTCATAATCACAGCTTTTAATCAAATGGTGGTCTCCACAAATGCATAAATACTTACCTGTTTAGTATAATTTATCTCCGAAGATCCTTAGGAGACCTGATTCTCAAGAAACTTATGTGCTCCAGACTTTTCTACCAAACTAACTAGACTAGAGGCAAACCTCCTTCAGGGCTTGAGGTAGCAAAGGTGAAGGACACAGTGCCAGAGTGCTTGTTCTCATACAATGTGCTTTTCAGGCATGCCATACATAATGCAGGAGCAGGCCTTGGAAAGGTTGAGGTCAGATCAAGCAATCAAGTTAGGTAATCTGTCTGGAAGTACTTTGTAAATACAGTTATACAATTACACGTAGCAGGGCATGGGCGTAGGGTCTATGCAATGAAAAGGGCCCTGGATTTAGAACTGGAAGACCTGGTCATCACTGTAGCTCAGGGAATGTCATATTACCACTTCAAGAATCAGTTTTCCTAAATGTTCTATAGGTCAAGAGTAATACTTTTGTCAGAGTGCCTCCTACTGAGTGCAGCACATAGTAGGCTCTCAAGAAATGAAGTCCAAGGCCGACAGGTGGCTAGTTCTCTGGTCCTTCACAGGCCACACAACTGGCTTCCTTTGAAGTATATCAAGCCTTAAGCAGCAGAGCACCCTCAGTCAAACACATTGGTCCAATCCCATCGGCCCCTGCCTGGTCATCTCCCTGAAGGTAGCCTTTCAGCAGTTCATAGCCTTCCTGATTGAGCGGGCCCTCATGTCAGAGAAGTTACTTAAAAACTACATTATTATTATAAAACATAAAGAAACATATTCAGGCTATCAGAATATTAAACAGGATCTGACTCCTACTCAGCATCATTTTCCCTCTCACTGTGGTTTCCTTCCAGTTGCAATCAATATACATTTTGGCAGAAGGGATGCTAAAGAAAAAAAAACTTCCAACTTGTTTCCAAGGATTTCATTTTTGCCTGTACACATAGATCTTACAATAATGATAACAACAACCACTTTTTCTGTACTCTGTACCAACTGACCTAGCATTTCACTTGCGTTGTATAACCCGATTACATTGACATGTCATCCAACCCCCCACATCAGATAGGAAGTTTCTGAGGGTCAGAATGGCCACGTGAGCTGCTCGAAGTCCTGCCACTAATGGGTGATAGAGCAAATCCAGGGTGTACAAACATGGACACTAACATGCTTAACTACACACTGTCTGCTTCCACTTTTCTCAAGATATGTGGAAAAGGAAGTCACTAGAATTTTGAAGTGAACCCAATGTCCTTCTCATTGGAACATACCTTAATAATTCATCTTGTGCCAACCAAATAAATCCATCATGAGGTATAAAACAGGTGTCTTTATAATAAGACGAAGAGATTGTATAACCCCAATAAAACAAGTGTGCTTTAAATTAGACAAGGAGTATCACTGGAGTAGCACTGAATGTGAGCACTTACTGTTTTAAATGAGCAACAGACTTGCCAAGTGGTTACCTTGGCACTGGGCTAGCAGTAGTGAACAGAAAAGACAGGATCCCTCCTCACAAGGACCTCACAGTCTAGCCAGGAGTTAAATAAATCAAATACAGACACTATTTAAATATAGGATTATAAATCTTGATTAGTTTTACAAGATAAGTGCAGGGGGTGGAAAGTGACATAATTTAGTTTGAGAATAAGGGAAGACAGAGAGACAGACAGATGGGTGGATGATACATCTCACTCTGGTAGAGTGTGAAAAATTGATTGAATAGGCATGAAAACAAGACAGAAGGCAAACACATCGAACACACAAACTAGCAGAAATGAACAGAATTCCAAAAAGTACCACAAGTGCTAAAGAGATGTGGATGCATTTAGAGATGGGTGGGGTTAAGGCAAAGGTAGTAACTTGGAGCCTGTGTCTTGAGAGAAAAAGTTACCTCTCAACTGGGCGCACAAGGGGTTGAATTTAGAATAAAGCATCTGTTAGAAATGCAGGAATTCACAGCATTGGTTTCAATATCCAGCAGTGATGATATCTTCACATGTTATCAATTTTCTTTTTTACTTTGGAAAATGGAAGGTAGGTAGGTTTCTACTGATTCATTGAATAATACGTGCTAACGACAACAGTTTCTAAAGGATCCTGAAAACAATTAAATGTTTAGTTTTTTATCTTGGCATTTTCAGCCTCTCATCTTTTGCTTAGGCATGCTATTTTTTTTAATCTGTAATTTTTAAAACCCTAAAAATAAATTCTGCATTTTTTTAGTAAAGCTTAAATTGCAAGATAACAGCAGATGATCTAAAATAACCTAATTTGGTCACAAACAGACCGTATCTAATGATTTCTCCCTCTATATGTCTGCAATAGAAGGTTTCTGTAGGGTGTAAATGGCTGTAGCGTACATAAGGCTCTGTCTGGTTCACCCATCCATTAGCTGCCACCTTCTATGATTCTCTGAAAGTCAACTCAAGCCAATGGCATCAGTCAAGAGTCTCAGCATATTTTACTGAAATGGCAAGTGATCTAACATATGATCTAACACAAAGGATAATATATTGGAATCTATCTACAGGCAGATAAACCTTTCTAAAAGTAATGTAAGCAGAGTAAATGGATGAGAGTTCCCAGGCAGAGGTTTATTGATTGTGCGTTACCTTGACTCACAAAATTGTCAAGGCACTAAATAAATGTTTATTGAGTTTCCTACTTTCAAGGTATCCGCAGTCTAGTACACCAACGAATATGGTTATAGTGTTATTAGCGCTATCATGGACCTATATACAGAGTATAATGGGGGCCAAAAGGAAGTTTAGTTCAATTCTCCTTGAGAGTCAGAGAAAGGCTTACTAGAGGTGACAGAGGTTGATTTCTGAAGATGAGCAGATGTTTGCCAGGTAGAAGGGGGATGTATGAAATGGGAAGGCAAACTGGGCTGAGCTGTGTCAAATGTATGACATTTGGCTGGCTAGACTCTAGATGGTTATCTCAGATAGGGCATCATTGAGATCTATTTCATTTACCAGCTGTCATCTTCATCCTAGCATAAAAACTAGAACATCATGAGTGTGAAAGTCAGTTTTGAACAAATAAATGGAGGGCATGGAAATGATGGAAGGGAAGAGAATGATTTAACCTACCAAGAGCAAGAATTTAGACTTGCCTACAGAGCTTCCAAGAGGATGGTAGGAAAACACCAAGAAGATTGTAGGAGAGTGGTGTGATTACTTTTGTGCTTCAAGAAAATTCTCTTTGGTTGGGGAGTAGATATACTGGAGGAGACAGAAGTGGAGGTTCAGAGAGATGAAGAGTTAAGAGACTTCTTAGAGATTATACTCTCCATTTATTATTGTACCTGTGTTAGGAAAAAGGGACCCATAGAAGTCAATTATTAAAGACAAAAAGATTGTGGGGCTTTCTATGGAAATGTCATAGATTGCTTATATTCCCTAGCCACCAGCTTCCCAGCCATCAAAAGCTGACCCAATACACTGTAGAGGCTCTGGATGAGTAGGTAGAAATATTCATCATCACTTATCAATGTGTAACTTGGAGCCAATGGGTTATTTAGCCTTTTCCCTTACTGTAAGATAGGCATGAGATACCCTCCCTGTCCCTTGTACTCTTTCTATAAAGGTCACAGGAGGGATGAATGGGATAGCCCTTTATAAATTGGAAATACTCTAGTTAGGTGAGAAGCTGAAGGCTGCTGTGAAGTGAAGACATTCAGCAAAGTATCTTGTGCTTCTTAGCCAACAAAAATAAGTAAAATTCCAGAACTGTCCAACAAATCTGAAGCTATATAAGCCCATACCTAGTGCTAAAATGTCATGTGAATTTGTTATAGGAAGATAACTTTTCATTATAAACTGGACTAAAATTATCAACCTTTAGATTGCCTTAGCAAGGAGTTCATAACAAAATCTGAGACCTAGGAAGAGAGCTTGGCTTACTCAACATTACTGCAAGTTAATGGCCAAACCAGGACTAGAATTGACATTTCTTGACCTCCAGTCCAATAGTCTTCTATAATAAGCTGCATGAGTGATCATGATAGGAAATATGGAGATTTTTCTGTGTTCCATAGAGTCCTATAACTGTGTGCAAAGGACTTGGGCTAGGGTGGGAGATGATAAAGAAAGACAACCCCCTCCAATATCTCCCAGCCCAACTGCTTTGAGAACAACTCTGTATTTTTTTTAATGTTTATTTATTTTTGAGAGAGAGAGTCAGAGCACGAGCAGGGGAAAGGCAGAGAGAGAGGGACACAGAATCTGAAGCAGGCTCTAGGCTCTGAACTCTCAGCACAGAGCCCGATGTGGGGCTCGAACCCACAAACCACGAGATCATGACCTGAGCCAAAGTCAGACACTTAACCAACTGAGCCCTTGGATATTTTAATAAAAGTATTGAAAAATAAGGTTTTCCTGCTGCCAAAAAGAAAAAGAAAATCGCTACAGTGTCAGAACACTTTTTTTAAGTTTGATACAAACAAACCTGAAAATTCTAGTCAATGAATACATACTAAAATTGTCACTCAAAGCTTGCACTCATGTCTATTTACCTCAAACTCCTGCATACATATCATCAAGCAGCTTGGAAGACGCATACAGCTTTTCCCCATGACTAATCATCACATGTTACCATTCAAGCACAAGAGGACAGATCAGTGAGAAGGCACAGTTATTTACCAAACTGTTGAAGTGATAACACAAACAGACTTCTTTAAAAGAAATAGAGCACGGGAGGAGAAGACTGTGTGGGCTTCTCTTAGTCCCCTTTATTCACCAATTTGTTTGAATTTCCATAAATGTTTCAGCTGCCGAGCTTCTGTGCTGCCAAGGAATCCACTGAAGCCACAGAAATATGCAGCTCAGGTACAAGGATGAAGTTTAGGACCTTTGGCACTCGGCACCAACAAGAAGAGTTGGAAGTATTTTATAAGATAAAGGGCTGGCCCCGATACACTGAGTCCCCTCACCCTGTCTCCCCTTCCCAACTCCATTTCAGGACACAATTCATGAGCTTCTTCTATGTGTCAGATTCTGGGCAAAGCACACTGGGAGGTACAGAAAAAAATAAGGCATAGATGAGAGCACAATATAAGACGACGCACGCTTAGAGGCGAAGTATCGTGCTTTAGCGTAATGAGTGACCCTTCAAGTTGAAGGCTCTGGCTAGGCAGAGGTGATGCAGGAACCTGGCCTCAGTAGGAAATTGAGGATCCGAAAGATAGTTTTTATCCCTGAAATGAGTAAATCCAGATGATTCACCTCCTTGTGTCTCCTAAGCATGTGGAGGTGTCCTCATCGTTGATTTACTCTCTACAGGTTACATGTCTGTACCAGCAGGTTAGCTTGAGGGATCCCAGAAAGGGGACAACAGCAAAGAAGCCTCTGGTGTCAGCAAGAAAAGTGCAAAGAACACTACTACACAGAATTACAACAGACCTCCTTTGTTCACGAAGGCTACACGGAGAGACCTTTCCAAATCACTCAGGCCTTGAATCCAACTCATTCCAATGTCAGTGGTGGGTATTTCATAACTCGGTTTTCTCACTAAGTCGTCACTCTGACATGCAGCTTTGCAGCCCTGAGGGTTCATATTCATGCTGAAAATTTTTGGTACCCTACCCTATCTCATTTAATCCTTAGAACAACCCAGGTGGTGGTTATTGTCCTTGTGACAAATTATTACATGCCATAGGCTGTGGCCAGTTGCTTTATAAATAATCAAAACACCATGAGTTCTAGAAGTGCTGATGCCAAAATATGGCCAATGTAATCCACAGAAGGAAGAGGCTCAGCACTTGGAATACTCCTTCAGAAACTATACAATCTGGGGTGCCTGGGTGGCTCAGTCAGTTAAGCGTCCAACTTCGGCACATGTTATGGCTTGTGAGCTCCAGCCCTGCATTGGGCTCTGTGCTGACAGCTCGGAGCCTGGAGCCTGCTTTGGATTCTGTGTCTCCCTCTCTCTATCCCTCCCCATTTAAGCTCTGTCTCTGTGTGTCTCTCTCTTTAAAAATAAACGTTGAAAAAAATTTAAAAAAACAAAAACAAAAAAATCTTGAGTCTGGAGACTTAGCATCAGGGTCACTCTGTGATTAAAAGACAGTTACTAATCTCTGGGTATCCATTTTCTTCCACTGTGCAATAGGGGACGGAGCACAGTTGATTTTGTAATCCCTAAATTGCTTTCCACTGCTAAAAATTTCAATGTTACTAGTAATTTTAAAAATGCAGTTAGATGAATAAAAGTCCCTGTTAAATGAGTATCCTCCAGTCTGTAAATCGTCAGAGATGAAAATGTTCATTCACGGAAAGGCCCAAGCTGTTATTCAGCGTTAGGTGAGGTACAAGATTTTAGTGGAGGTGTGCTTTTTTTCTAAAAGAGAGAAAATGGACTCTAAATAAAGGGAGAGAGTGGTACGTTTGAGCCGTAGGCATAAATACAGAGGACAGAAGCCTACCAAGGTTTGCAGTTACTGTCACAGCAAGGGAGCAGAGAAATATACAACAAAGACTTTGGAGGAACATGTAACCCTTCTTAAGCTTCGCAGCCATGTTTTTATTCTCTCTGTCACCATCTGTCTACCAGTGTGATCAGTGTTTTTATCCTCCAAATGGACAGGGCCTGAGTACTTGTCCTTGGGAGCATACAGGAGAGGCTGCACTAAAAAAACTGGTATTAACTATAGCCAGTCCCAGGGATAGAGTAAGTGGTGGGGGTTGGGGGGAATCAGGTGAGTGACCGAAGTCTGTGGACAGCCTGACACTGGCAGGGATGGGACAGTTCCTGGGACAGAGCATCAGCAGCACCCACTTGGGCTGCACAATAGCCCATGACATTGATAATGTGAATAGGCATGGGTGTGTAGAGCTCATATTCACATGGCTATTGTGTCCTTCAAAGTGAGCAAAGGAAAGAGTCTCTATTTTTTTTAAGTGAGATTATGTAAGAACCCAAGATTTAAGATCATCTATATATTGACATGAATGATAAACCTATAATTCTTGTATTCGTTATTTTCTAAGGTGATCATACAATTTGTTATGCAAACTCAGACATTTCTGAGACTAGAAGGACAGGCTATTAATTACCATCCTAAGACAAAAGGTATGAACAGGAACATATGCAGTCTATCTATAAAGTCCTTTGCTCATTACCTACCATTTCACCTGATTCATTTCCACAATCCTAAGAAGGAAACCGAATGGAGGTTTTTATACCTATTTTATAGATGAGGAATCTGATGCTCAGAGAGGCAAAGTGCTTTGCCCAAGACACACAGATAGTAAGCTATAACACTCAAAAATTAATGCTCTGATAAAGTATGCATACACAACACTAAAAAATAAATTAAGAGTCCAAAGGTCATGTGTGCATATAAAAATAGGTTACTAAAATGTGTGAAATTCAGCCTTCCCCGGAAGGAACTACCCCACAAGTCACTCAAGAATGGCTAAGCAGGCTGCGGGCACCTGAGTGGCTCAATCAGTTAAGCGTCCAACTTTAGCTCATTCATGATCTCACGGTTTGTGGGTTCAAGCCCCAGTCAGGCTTGGTGCTGACAGCTCAGAACCTGGAGGCTGCTTCAGATTCTGTGTCTCCCTCTCTCTCTCTGCCCTTCAGCCACTCATGCTCTGTTTCTTTCTGTCTCGATAATAAATAAACAGGAGGGAGGGGGACAAAAAAAAAGAATAGCTAATCTTTTTCCATAGGGTCCCAAACCCAAGACATCACCTCTGGTGGTCAGATCCCTTCAGGCTGACATATCCTAGGTCATATCAGACTGGAGAGGTTATGCTCTTGACCAGGGCTGTTCACATGGGGAGCTATAGGATAATGAAGATGTCCATCATACATGCACAAAACTAGAAGCTCACAAGTATTCTTGACAGTTCAAATTAAAAAAAGCATGAATCAGTTCTTCCTCCCCTGTTGTGGTAAGTATTTGGAATTCTCCATTGGGCCAGCCCCTGACACAGCTCACACCACTATAAGCCTGAAGATGCTATTATGTATGTATTAAGTATGATGCTATTAACCAACATGAGACCGCCTATACAGGGCAGGAGTACTTTGGAGAAAGAGGTGAAGAGTCCAAGAAGACTAGAGATGAAAGAAATCTGAGAGAACAGCAAGCCCCCCCTTCCTTGGAATCTATGTGTCTAAGTCAAATTGCCAAAGAGGCAGATCTGGCATCACTCTTCAGGCTTTCACGGTCCACAGCTCTCTCGAGTTAACTGCATATAGCACTGACTTAGAGTGGACTCATTATATGTGACTATGGGCTGCATCATATTTCCCAAAAGTGTGTATGTTGAAATATTAACACCCAGTACCTTACAACGTAACCACATTTGGAGATGGGGTCTTTATAAAGGTGAGTCAAGTTAAAATGAAGCCATGAAGATGGGTCCTAATCCTCTATGATAGGTGTCCTTATCAAAAGGGGAAATTTGAAGACAGACATGTATGCTGGGAAATCACCATGTGAAGATGAAGAGAGAGACAGAGAGAGGCTTCCTCTCAGCAAGGAAAGACAAGGAAGCAAGCCACAGAAGCTGGGAGAGAGGCATGGAAAAGATTTTTCCTCAGAAGGAACCAACTCTGCTGATACCTTGACCATGGACTTCTATCCTCCAGAACACTGAAATGATCAATTTCTGTTGATCAAATCACTGTTTGCTGTACTTTGTTAGAACAGCCCTAGCAAACTAGTGCAATGGGCTTGGGACAGATATACCGTTTCTCCAGTGTGTAATTAGCCCCTGGTCTGCAGTCTGGATTTGCTCCTTCTGTAGTGATAGGCCGTCTTCCTGGCCCCAACCCAAATATGTGCTACAGAGATGGCTTGACTTTGGGCACTACAAAAAATCCATTACTCTGACACAGACATTAAGATGGCATGCAGAGGCACTTGGGTGGCTCAGTTGAGTAAGCATCTGAGTTCTGCTAAGGTCATGATCTCACAGCTCCTGAGTTCGAGCCCTACGTTGAGCTCTGTGCTGACAGCTCAGAGCCTAGAGCCTGCTTTGAATTCTGTGTCTCCCTCTCTCTCTGCCCCTCCCCATTTCTCCTTCTCTCTCTCTCTCTCTCTCACACACACACACACACCAGTACAATAAACAGTAAAAAATTACAAAAAAATAACAAAAAAATAACAAAAAATAATTAAAAAATAAATAATTACCAAAAAAAAAAAAAAAAAGACAACATGCCAACAGTAGCCTCACTCCTTCCTCACCTTTCCAACTGTGACTCTCCAGACAGTCAGCATGAAATTCCCTCAGTCCCTGCACAGAGTTGACTGAGCCCAGTTCTATATGTAAACCCGAGTCCAGCATTTATCATAACTTGTGAACTTCAGAGTTGAGATGACTTCACCCCTCTGTCCCTTTCCTTATGCCACCCCTGCAGAAGGCCAGGCCAGAGAGAAATTCTAGATGTTGTACCAGGTAAACTCTAGAACATGAACTGATGTACTCTGAGCTCTGGCCTAGGGTGTTTCATATATACATACATAGAGAAAATCCTCTTCTCTTAGACCTGTATTTCCAATTGCTTCACTGTGAGTAATTCTCTATTTTACTGGCTACTGCAGTATATCATCTTTTCTTTTTCTTGCAACAGGAAGATGCAAATGACTCCAAAGAATAGGAAACTCTAAGTTCAGAAATTGAAAAAAAGCCACTCGGTCTGTGCCAGAGCAGACCATAAGATGCAATGTGACCGCGCTCTCTCTTTATGTTTTTTAAGGCCAGCTGCCCTGTCCAGAGGCCTGTGGATGATGCCAACGACGGATCCTGGCAGGTTTTCCAACTTCCACCAAGGACATACCCTAAAAGGACTGCCTGGCGGTAGAGTTCCGAATTAGGCGGCACCGGCCCATAAGCGTGGTACAGACTGACTGAGACTTCATTCACCGGAGAGGAGACACCAGAATCATTTCCAGATTAAGTCCTAACACTATATTCTTGACCAATATGAAATGATTCTACTGCGCCAGCTAGGCTTACTGTCGAAATGCTTTCTAGATCTACCCTACCAAGAGTAAAACATCCTAAGCACAGCTATACTAGAGCACCTTCTTCTGGGTATACTGTATCCAAGCTGCTATCTCAGTGCTTAATGACGTCTGCTAGGCCCTTACTAGTTGCCAGGCTAAATGTCTCAAATGTTCTCCCTTATTGTGTGCTAATCTTCACAACTCTGTGTGGTACATCCTTCTATTATTCCCACTTTACAGATGAGGCAACTGAGGCAGAGACAGACTGGTGAAGTAAATCGCTCAAATTCATGGAGAGGGTAAACAGTATATGCAGAAGGTGTCTCCCTGCGGACTGCACTTCTCACCACCACCTGAGCTTGCCGGTTGCCCTGACTCTCACGAACGTGGTTGTAACTTCCCCTCTGCGAGCTTTCTGAGGTCGGGGACTACTCCTCTCTCGGCCTTTGTCCTCCTATCACCTGCATTCAATGACTGATGTTGGGTGACTCATCAGTGTTCCCACACCCTAACCAAGAAACACCCTCTCCCTGTACTTGATGTTCTCAGCTCCTCTTAGACCATTTGACAGTGTTCTGCCTTATAGTTGTTTACAAACCTTAAACCTCCCTCTTTTCCTCCCAGATCATATATGTGCAAAATTCATAGCGGAGCCATGCTTGAAATTTCCCCAAAGCCCACCATACATCCTTGAGTTTAGTAAGATTTTCTCTGTAAACACATGAAATGGTTGAAATCAGGGTCATGATACAGGATGCAGGGCCTTCCTGAAAGCCAGTGCAGGCTCAGCTTCCTACACTCAGTATCACAGGACCTTCGATGCTGCTCACGGGGGACGAGGAGGACCTGGAATTCACTTGAGAGCCCTGGTTCTTAAAGTCAAGAACCCTCCTGGAGGACTTGCTGAAATGCAGGCTGCCTGGCCTCACCCTAGAGTTTCTGATTCAGGAGCTCTGGGCTGGGATCTGAGATATGCATTCTTAATAATTCCAGGGTGTGACTCACGTTACAGGATCGGGGCCCACGCTTTTGAGAAGCACTGTTCTAGATCCCAGCTTTGGAGGATAATAAGTATTTTAAGTAAAAATGAACTAAGTAGATACCTAAGAAGCGCTCCAGGGGAGTAAGGTTATTTGTGGCAGGAATATTGGAAGCATGGCAGGTCGGGCTCGCGTGGCTCATGTGAGCATCTGGTGAGGCTGGAGTGTGAGATGTGCAATGTGGGGTGTGGGAAGATAAGCAGAAGTCTTGGACATGACACAAAAGATAAGCAGTTCAACTCAACCTTTCGCTCATAAAGAGATTTGGATTTACTTTCTCATCCAGGAAAGCCCCAACCCTCATCAACCCCATGCTGCTTGGATCACCACACCCCGGGATCAAAACTAAAGGCCTGACATCTTACTGTTCTAAAGCTTCCAAACTATGATCAATGCTTTGTGGGGCTTCTCTACCAGCTGTGCAATACTGTGGGGCACAGCTGAATAGGCAGTGGGGCTTCGGAGGCAGAGGGGTGGGGGACCAGAAGACAGTAATCCTTCCTGAGCTGGAGGAGAATAAAGCTCTCTGTGTCATTCCCTTTGCCATCAGGTGCGCCCTTGTGCTAGTAAAACCCCGTATTTTAAAAGATGGAAATAACAAAAGCAAACCTTTACTTTGGCTCCATGATAGCCAACGAATTGCATACTGTGGGCTCCTTCTGTCAATAGAAAAAAAAATAGGTTGCCCCACGTATTCTAGTGCATCATTGCTAAGAAAACAGTTTTTAAAAGGCAGACACAGGGGCGCCTGGGTGGCTTAGTCGGTTAAGTGTCCGACTTTCGCTCAGGTCATGATCTCGCGGTTCGTGGGTTCGGGCCCCGCGTCGGGCTCTGTGCTGACTGCCGGCTCAGAGCCTGGAGCCTGTTTCAGTCTGTGACTCCCTCTCTCTCTCACCCTCCCCTGCTCATGCTGTCTCTCTCTCTCTCTCTCTCCTAGAAATAAATAAATCATTTAAAAAAAAAGAAAAGAAAAAGAAAAAAGGCAGACACAGAGATATCGCAGGGGAGGGATTTTGTAGGGCCCTCAGCAACATCTGGAAGTGAGCATCACTGCTCTGAATCTCTTGAACAAAGAACTGGAGGGGGTGGGGGATGACTGGAATGGTCTTGCCACATCCAGGTGTAAAACAAAACCGAGCGAGCAATGCCAGCTACCGAAGGACATGGTACAGAAGGAACAGGAACTATACCCAGGGCCCAGGTTGAAAGAGGTAAGGGAGCTGGAGGGGTCACCCCACATGGACTTGAGCGACGGCGCAGGTTGGGAGGTGGGGCAGGAAAGGAAAGTGAAGAAGAGGATTCTTGCAGGGGTGACTCAGGTCATTACATGCAGAGAGTCAAAGAGGTTAGACTGTGAGGTGTGCTCTGGTGCAGACAGAGGAAAAGCACTGAAAAGCCCAGTGATTGCACAGCAGGAAACCCAACAGGGGACGTGAGAAGCATCTGAGCAGCCCAGCCAGACAAGCTCAGGGTCACAATGTGACTTGCTTCCCTCTCTTTAACCCTAGCTTCTATATTTATCAATGGATGGAATCTTTTAACTTTTCTCTGAGGGTCTCCTAGCTCTCAAATACATGAGGAGAGTCATTCTTGCCTTCATTCAGTCTACTAAAAAAACAAAAAAACAAAAAAATAGCACCTACCATTTACCAGATAGTTCAATGCTACCTAGACCCATCATCATCATCATCATCATCATCATCATCATTTTAAAAAGTGATCTTATCTTTAAGGACCAGACTCATGAGCGACCAGGATCACAGAATGGGAAGGTTTAGAGTCTGCCCTAAATTAGGCCTGATCATTTATTTACACGAAGATATTTAATGAAAGTCTGGTCCTGGGCCCAGCCGACTAAGTCCTCAAGTAGATCTGCTGTGCAATAATGTAGTCGGCTGAGGAATGCACTTGCAAACATTTCATTCCTTCATTCAGTGCCATTCCTGAGTGTATGCCACTGAGCTCAATATAAGCCAGACCATAGAATCTGTGTTTTGTTGTAAATCGTACAGGCGAGAAAGGCACTGTTTGAAGAAGATAGGGCAATGAGGTGTTCATTGCAGAAGACAAGGTAAGGGGTAATGAGTGTCTGAATTGACACAGTAGAACCAGAGAGAGACACTTATCTTTAAACTAGAGATAAGAGGGGCTCCTGGGTGGCTCAGTTGGTTAAGCACCCGACTTCGGCTCAGGTTATGATCTCATGGTTCATGTGTTCGAGCTCTGCATTGGGCTCTTTGCTGACAGCTTAGAGTCTGGAGCCTGCTTTGGTTTCTGTCTCCCTCTCTCTCTGCCATTCCCCCACTTGAGCTCCATCTCTCTCTCTTTCTCTCTCTCTCTCTAATGAATAAACATTAAAGAAATTTTAAACAAAAAAATTTAATAAACTAGAGCTAAGAAAGGAGTGCATGAGGTCAATGAGGGTGGGAGCTCCTGAAGATGACCCTAAGTTTCCCATAGATTGTGGTCCCATTTGGGAAGTTGAGAAAATGGCCAGGGGAGTGATCAGGGAGACAATAAGGAACTCCACAGAGCCAGTACAATTTGAGGTGCTTTGGGTCTATGTTGGGGAGAAAGTTCTGGACTAGAGACATACAAGTCACAAGAATACAGGAGGCATCAAAAGCCAGAAGAAGAAGACATCTTCAAGAGAGAAGGGCTAGATAGAGGTCTCCCATCTCCCTACCCCTTCCCCCCAAAATACAAAGTCTAGCAGCAGAGGACTTTTAAAAGTTGCTCCTTGACCAAAAAGACTTAGAAAGGAAAAAAGAAAGTGCATGAAGAAGGAAAGATGTCAGCTAGCTGGAAGACATGTTTTCGTTTGTTTTTTGTTTTCTTTCCCAGGCATTATACAAATCCTCCTTGAAGCCTAAGCAAGTAACTAGACAGGGATACAGGGAACAATGGTCACTACCCATAGGCTCACCATGCAGGCTAGTTGGCATCATAAATATCATCTAGTCAGCCCCATCCCTAAGTCTAGAAAAGGAAGAAAAGGGGCATGCCTAGGGTCACGATATGACGATCTCAAGTTTTCTTTACATTTCTTTTGATTTGTCCCAGGGGGAAAAAATCTCAGACTGTTTCATAGACATTCTAACAGTGCCAGAATGTGATGCTACTCCTCTCCCCACTCTTTTTATAAAAATGGATGGGTTAAGACAATGGGAAATAGGACTGTTTCCCCATCATCTTCTCATGAGCTGACCAAGAGTCAGAACAAAGCCAAAAGTCAGGGTCTTGATTTCTTTTCTTTATAACAAGCTTTTGCTAGGTCAGGAGAAATGGGGACACACGCCCCAAGCTTTATGTTTCAGTAATTCCCCAAGAAGTGGTCTAGAAAGCCCTTCATGAACCAGGGCGGCCTGGAGCAAGCAAGGTAAACAGCAAATGTCCAACATCCTCTACTATGAGCTCCTTAACACACACATGCTTGAGTGCACACAAACACGTATGTTTTCTCTCCCCCATCTTCCTCTAACCTCCCCCTTTTTTCCTCATATAAATGGAGGTCTTGTAAGGCATTGTCCATCCTGGCTTCAAATCTCTGGCCCTGAAGTAAGAAAACTCAAACTTGGTCAGATTTTAGTTCCACCTCTACCGTTTACTAGTTACAGGCTTGGACAATGCCCTTCACCTCAGGGTTTGTTTCCTCATCTTTCAAGTAAGAAGTTGGGACTAACTCAGCTCTAAGTTTCATTCTTCCCTCAACAATGGATGAGGTTCCACTGGCTAAAACTTACTTCATCTAAAACATAATTTTATGGAAGTTGATGTATTGTGTGATAAAGAATGCATCTGGACTTTGCCCCAGGTTCCTAGCATGGAAGTGCTAAACCCCTGGAATTTTCCAAATGATAAGTATGCCTCTGTTATTCATGGTGGTCCCTTGAACCACACCCGAGTTTAATCTAAGGCAATAACATGATGGGCTGGCTGTGCCAGAAAGACCGACTGTGTAATTAGAGGGTTGGGACTTGGGGCTACAGTTCAAGAGGAGTGGGAAGCTGGAGAATAAGCTATTCACATGATCAGTGGTTCAATCAATCATGCCTAAGTAATAAAACACTATTTAAAAACTCTGGACACTTCAGCTCAGGTGTTCACTGGAGAACACACCAATATGCCACCAGGAGGGTGGTGCTTCTGATCCCACAGAAAGACTTCCAGGGAACCCCATGTTTGGGACCCTCTCAGACCTAGTCTTATGTGTCTCTTCATTTGAACCCACTTTATACCCTTTATAATAAAACTATAATCCAAAGAGCAATGCCTTCCTAAGTTCTGTGAGTTGTTCTAGCAAATTATCTACTCTGAAGGGGGACTTGGGAGGACTCTATGAATTTAGAGCCAATTGGTTAGAAGCGAAGGTGACCTGGGGAACCTCAAGGCAGTCTTGTTGAAGACTATGCCCTTAACCTGTGGAATCAATGTGAACTGCAGGTGGTTAGTGTCAGAAATCACAGTGTTGCGTGTGATGTATCTGTTGGACAATAATTACAGTTTGCATATGTCCTTAGACAAATGAGTGGACCCCAAACAGCTACAGCGCTCTCTGACATACAGTTGGTGCTGGGCTCTGGTGGCAGCAGGTCCTAAGTGTTACTTGATCACAGGAGATCAGCTGCTGCCATTGTCTTATAACATCATGGTTATCTTGGTGTGATGAACGACATGAAAACGGCTTCGAGATGTCAAAGAGGACACATTTATCTGCACTAGCACCTCCTAACAGGGCTTTAAAAAGAAACGTTCCCCTGCTATATTAAGCAGCTGTTACAAAGTTTAAAAAAAAATTCTAGGGGGCAGCAGCCATCATTCAGGGGTTGACGAAAGCCCTGCCTCATACATCATGTCTTTAACCACTACTCTGCAGGGCTTATTTTTATCATTCTCGAGCAATTCAAATGTTGGTCATCCATAAAATTCATTTCTTTTTTTCCTTCCTACAGGGACAAGGAACAGAATTGAAATCACTGACACAACTGAGCCAAAATAGATTTAAGAGTATCTTTTCGTTCTAAGGCAAACTCAATCTCCAAGCCCCCGTGCAGTTACAAACATCAATTAATTGATCACCACTAGAAGAAGAAAAGAGGATCTGGTTCACCCTTTTGGGAAAGGTCAAATTAAGTTCTAGAGCCATTCTCATCATCCATGACTGTCGAAGACCACAATCTGACCTCAGTGGTTGTGTCCCTCCCAAATTCAACTGTTGAAGCCCTAACCCCAATGGCATATTTGGAAATGGGGTTTGGGCAGGTAATTGGGTTTAGATAAACACATGAAGGTTGGGCCCTCATGGTGGGATCAGCGCCCTTTAAGAAGACAGAAGGGTGGCTCAGTCCATTAAGCATCTGACTTCAGCTCAGGTCATGATCTCAGGGTTCGTGGATTCAAGCCTGGCATCTGGCTCACTGCTGTCAGTGTGTAGCTGACTTTGGATCGTCTGTCCCCTCTCTCTCTTTCTCCCTCTCTCTTTTAAAATTAAAAAAATACATTAAAAAATATATATTTAAATATGGACAGTCTACAGCCTGTCTCCCTTATAAAAAACAAAAAAGACACAAGGATTGCCCCCACTGCCACCTGCCCCACTCCACATATCTATCTCTTTATCTCTTATGCTGTTGTACCAAGGAAAGGCCACGTGGCTATGCAATTAGAAGGTGGCTGTCCACAAACCAGGAAGCAGGACCTCACAGGAACCAAATCTTGCTAGCACCTTGATCTTGGGCTTCCCAGGCTCCAGAACTATGAGAAATAGATGTCTGTTATTTGAGCCACCCAATCTACGGTATTGTGTTACGGCAGCCCAAACTGACTGAGAGAGCAATATTCAAATTGTGTGCTCTACGAGTCACCTTGTGGGTGCTTGCTCTCTGTGTGACATCTTGGGAGCCTCATCGTGAGGTCCCAAATCAGGAGATCCGAGGTGAGTCTGATAAACTTGCATGATTCAACCTCTCCAGGAAATCCTAACACAGGTGATCTGCAGAAACACTGAGAAGCCCCCTGGATTGTTTCTCCCCGTAGGTCACCACTGGCACAGCACAGCACATACCATCCACAGCTGCCTGTGTTGATGGAGCTAAAATGGAAAGCTACATCAGACCCACCAGCTCTGTGGTATAATGTTGGTGAGCAGTGAGTAATCATCACGGGTGATTTGTTATAAAAACTGATCAAAGACTCCTCAACTCTGCCCATGCCAATCAAGACCAACGGATCAGGGTTTGTTTTTTTCATTTGGAAAAAGGTCAAGCAGCTGCCTGTTTGCTTTTTTCTCTCCAGGGCCATTTTAGGAAGTTCATCTGCTCTAAACAGCTGCTCACGAGTAGAACTGGTCCTTGCAGAAAAATGGCTGTGGGACCCCACTCTGTAGGTGACATATGTTTAAACTACTTTCCAATATTTGCTTTCCTTTGATGGAAAAGAAAATGTGAATTGTAGTTTCTTCTTTCAATAATTTAAAATTAGGGTATAAAAGTATTTTGACAAATCACATTTCCATAAAGTATGTTTATAATGCCCTTTTCTTAGTCATTACTATGACATACCTTTATAAAGCACTTTTAACTGGAATCAAAGAGCTCAGCTCCCTTATGCATTCAACATTCTGTAATTTACAAAGTTCACATATCTTTCATAGTCTCCATGATGATCCTTCCAACAGACAAGGTATATAATATCACCCCAGGGCAGACAGTATTAAACCTAGACACAAATGACGGGTATGGCCTGGGTTCAAATCTGAGTCCTTCTACTTCCTTGCTATGTGGCCTTGGGTAACTTAACCTGTTATGACTTAGTGCCCTCATCTACAGAATGAAGACAATAGTGACCACCTCACAGTATTGTTATTAGCAAACTAATATTTCTAAAGTGTTGGCCACATAGTAAATACTATGTGCGTGCGAAAGTGTGTGAACTAAAATTAAATTCAATGAGCATCGAGTATTTGAGTATTCACAACATGTCAGGCCCTGGATGAGGATGTGGAGATAGGAGATTTAAGCCATAGTCTCCGACTTCAAGGAGCTCCCAGAGAAGTGTTGAGGGGGAAGCAGAAGATTCTACAAACCTAAGACAACTTCTAAGGCACCGTGAGATAATAGCCAGAACATAATGGACTAGGGGAAGGGAAGGGAAGGGAAGAAGGAAATAGGGGCAGGTACTACTACAGGGCACAGTAGTAGAAGAAGAGCAGGAATTTGCAAAGTAAACTGGAGGGATGGGACAGGGAAGGGTAGGTGTTCAGGACATGGATATATGTGTGAGCAATAACAATACTGCCATATTTTTAGTGCTCGCTACATATACAAAAACTGTATTTATATTTAATATATACACATTAATAGTATTTATAATACTATTTATATCATTATATACTATTATATTATTATATATTATATATATAATGTTATTATATATTATAGTAGTATTTATAGTATAAATATAAATATAAATAGCTATATTTAATAGTTTACCTACATTTTACTGAACCCTGACAAAAGCACTTCAAGATTGGCCTCACTATTATTGCTTCAGAAATGAAGAAACTGAAGCTTAGAAAGGCTTATGATCTATTTTTCTAGAATATACTATAAGAGGCAGAGCCCTTCTGTCTCCAAGACTGGAGCTGCACAGGCTGTTCTCAGGAAGCCCTGAGTCCTACAAGCAAGTCTGTGGCACAATCAGATTTTGTGAATAAACTAGAGTTCGGGAAAGAGCTAGAAAGAGGTGAGGAGTAAAGAGAAGGACTTTTGATGGGCTGATTTTGTTTTTAAATAGGATATTCTTGAGCATGTTGATAAGCTGAGAAGTCAGCAGAGAGAGAGAGGGTGAAAAACCAGAGACACAAGTAGGTGCCAACACAGCATCCTACAAGACAGAGAAGGTGCCAGGACCCAGGGTAAAGGTTGATAAACTTAGAATGAAGAAAGAGTCAACTCTTGTTCGGAGCAAGGAGGAGGGAAGAAAGGCACAGATAGAGGCAAGTTCATATATGATGAGAGGAGTGGGAAAGTTGGGATCGAACAAAATGTAGGCCCTTATGACCTTAAGAAAGTCCCCCAAGTTAGTGAAAGATGCTCCTGCCCCTCCCTCTCCCCACAGTGAAGTCTCCAGGGTGACCCCACCATTGTCCTTCACCACCTTATGCCTCAGGTACTCTGTGAACATGATGCTGCTGTTTATTAAAATATTAACTTACATTTTCCTTTGCTCTTTGAAGTAGGTCACTTATAGTTGTATTTCTTTGACTCAGGGATTTCTTCTGGTGACAAAAACAGAAGCTAGCTGAAGGTCCTAGCTCTTGGAAAAGAAGGAAATCATTGAGGGACTATGAAATGGGTCTCTTAAGAACATCTAGATGGTGGGGGGGATTTTCCCTCAGGACTAAAGACATTTGGAGGAGAGTGCTGAGGGGAGAGCAGGATGGAGGCAAATAGCAGCACTCTGGGAAGGAGAACCCAAGCCAAGAAGATCTCTTGATAGCAATAAAGATGTGCATGCCTCAGGCACGACAAGTTCTCCATACCAGTGGTCAATGGCCACAAACTCTCTGAGGCTCATCACTCAGAGCATGATTTGTATAGATAAAGCACTATTTACCCACTGGACTCAGTTTACCTATCAGATCAATAAGTCAGCAAAGAATAAAGTACTCACTTCTTAAGTGTCATCTAAGTGACATCTAAGCATAGATTTTTTTTTAATGTTTATTTTATTTTGAGAGAGAGTACATGGGGGGAGGGGCAGAAGAAGGAGAGAGAGAATCCCAAGCAAGCTCAACAATGTCAGCACAGAGCCTAACATGGGGCTCAATCCCACGAACCATGAGATCATGACCTGATGCAAAATCAAGAGCCTGATGCTTAACTGAGTGAGCCACCCAGGTAATCCCTAGGCATAATTTTATATCCTTAAAATGGGAATGCTAATATTCTCAAGACTGTAGTAAACCCTGAAAAATGGTGGCTGGGAATCCCTCTGCAGACATAACAGGACTTTATTTTTATTTATTTTTAGTTTTTCTAAATGTTCATTTATTTTTTGAAAGAGCAAGCATATGAGTGGGGGTGGGGGGAGCAGAGAGAGAGAGAAAGCCCAACTTGGAGCTTGAACCCATGAATCGTGAGATCACAACCTGAGCCAAAGTCAGATGCTCAACTGACTAAGCCACCCAGGTGCCCCAACATAAGAGAACTTTATACAGATATTTTTCAATGCTACTAAACCAAGCATCATCTGTTATCTTATAACCATGAACAAGAGTGGAAAAAACCCATTTGTACTCATCAGAATGTCTCAGCTGTGTTCCCTTCATTGTCTTGCTCCAAATTTTTACCCCTTCCTTTTAATGAAGCTGGCAGGTTTTTGCAGAGAAGCCCAGTGCAAGTGACTGATGCCAGCACTTCTTATCAGATTCACTCATTGTTGGCTCCACGTGGGCAATGCTGCAGAGCTTTCCAAGGTGTTTGCATTTCTAGAACCAACAAGCATACAAGGAAGAGTCCCAAGACAGCTGGTGAAGAAAATCAGAGAAGGTGATAGTCCAGACTCAGGGAAGAAGGGTTGTTTTTCTTTCAAATGCTAGTTCATCACAGGTAAGTCACAGGGGGATCATGCGGAAAGAAGAAGTGACTGCGGCTGGGACACTGCTGGGTCAGGAGCCATAAAGCCTGACCATGAGTCTGCCTTCACTGTCGCTCAAGTGGGTGACCTTGCCTCAGTCACCCAGCCATGCTGGTCTTCCATTTCCTTACTGTAATCAGGAGAAATGGTTGTCCTGTGGACCTTATAACAACACATCTGAAACTTTACGAGGCCAAGGGTCTTAGCAAGTGCAAATTCTGGCTCAGTAGATCCATGTGGGGCATTTCTAACAAGCTCTTGGGTGATGCAGATCTGCTGGTTTATAGGACTCATTTTGATAACATGGCCATTTAAGATTGTGGAAGAGACTGACTGAGGCAAGGGAAAGGGAAATTCTATATGAAGTGTCATGTATTACGAAACGCTTTATGATTACCGATAATGGAAATAGATGCTTTCTCTGGGTCTGCTTCATTACAGCATTTCCTAGAGTTGTTGCTCCCCCCCACCTCTCCAGAGATCTGAACCTGTTTTTAAGGGCTGCCCTCCCCTCTCCTACCTCTCAGTTTATTCTCAGGGCAGTTGGTTTCAGGGGGAGGGCTGACTTCTCCCACCGGCAGAAGCAGTGGGATTAGCTTTTTTCCAGAAGGCAGCTGGCCAATGCCATGATTTAGCAATGTAATGAACCCCCAAAGGTTACTGTGTGTGTATGTGTGTGTATGTGTGTGTGTGTGTGTGTGTGTGTGTGTGTGTGTGTGTTGAGGGAGCCTGAGGAACTTTGTGGAAAAACCAGCTCTCTTAAAAATGAAACAGGCTCTGGATCTCCAACAATTCTTCAGAGGTATCCATTGGATTCACATTGCTTTTTGGAAACAGGTACAGACAGGATTTCACTTCTTGCAAACTCGCTTATATTTCTGTCTCTTCTATTAGCAGTGAGGCTCTTGCAATAGGAGAAGAGATATTTATATTTTTTAAGGGGAAATTAGTAGTACTGTCCCAAATTTCTGGGATACAAGGGCATTCACAGGTCAATGCCTAGCTCCAACTCAAAATTCCAGAGCATTCTTTGTTAACCCCATAGACCCAAATGTTAATGGTCTCAAGGAACTAGTTATGGCAGAAAGCACCCTATGCAAAGGAAAGGGTGGACTGAATTATCTAGGAGGTGTTCTCTTGCACATCTGAGATGTAGACTCAGATGGGATCCACTGGTCAGGAGAAATGTGGCATCAGGATGAACACATACTATGGCCTCACCCAACCTCACCTCTAGCACTCCCTCTTTCACTGACTCCACAGAATTCCTTGCTACTCAGCAAACCATCCAGGCATATTCTCACCTCAGAGGATTTCTGTTCCTTTGCTTGCATGTTCCTTTGCTTGCATGGCTTTATTCCTTACCTAATTCAGGTCCTTGTCCAAATGTCACCTCTTTGTTCAGGCCCTCCATGACCTACTTAATTAAAATTCAAAACAAACCTTTCAATGTCTCCTAGCATTTCTCTACCCATCTTTCCTGCTTATTTTTTTTTTCCACAGAACTTTTTAACATCGGACATTAAATGTTTTACTCATTTGGTAGTGTCTCCCCTATCACAAAAGACAAACCTCATGAAATCAGGAAATTCTGTTGGTTTTCCTCACTTTTCTCTGTAGACCATTACTTAGCATATTATAGGTCTCAAGAAAAATTGGCAAATGAGTAAATAAACCTTTTAATCAATTACTTAATTAATTATTAATGGGGTTTCTAAAGCCTTGAATCTCAGATATTGCAGTTGCTCAGCACAACCAAACATGTGAAGGAGAGTGGTTCAAGATAGCAGCATAGGAAGATGCTGAACTCTCCTCCTCCCACTGAAATACCAAATCTACAACCACATACTGAACAATTCCTTCTCAAAAAGACCTGAAAACCAGCTGAACATCTCTACAACAAAGGATAAAGTGGCCACATCAAGACCACTAGGAGAGGAAGAGACACAGTCTTGCCAAAAAACCATCCTGTCATGGTGGCCCATCATCGAGATGTTTCTCACAAATACAAAGTTTCTCCCTGAAGAGGAAGAGGTTCATGACCAAGGACTCCAAGCCTTGGGTCCTGCACCAGGGAGACAAGCCCCCAGAATATCTGGCTTTGAAAACCAACAGGGCTTATGTCCAGAACACTCAAGAGACTGTAGAGAACTGAGATTCTGCTCTTAAAGGGCTCACACACAGGCTCACTTACCCCAGGACCCAGCACAGAGGCAGCAGTTTGAAAAGAGCCTGGACCATATGTGAAGGAAATTCATTTGCTGATCTTAAAGAATCTGCCAGAGGGGCAGGGATCCGCTGGGACTCTTCTCAGAGACAGAGAGGCTGCTGGGCACCATTTTTGCACTCTCTACCTTCCTCATGCCAGTGAAGGCATGTTGCGTTGCTAAAGCTTGTAGGTGTGCACCATCCCTGTGCTTTCCAGTTCGCCTGCTGGCAGATGGCCCCCAGCTCTCCTATTGCCTCACTAAAGCCTGTAAGCATGCATAGTCCACACGGGAGACAGCCCTTGAACACCTGGCTCTGGTGGCTTGAGTTTCTGGGCACCATGAAACTAAAACAATCAGAGAGATAGTTCTTGGCAGGCTACCACACCAGGGCCCCATACAGACAGAAGACTGAAACATACTCCCAGTCTTTCTATGCAAAAGGTCTGTTTACTTATCTTGGAGTTTCAGCCTAAGGTGCAAGCTTCAGGTCCGCCACATATATATCCAGAGGGAATGTAGGGAATGTAGGCTGAGAGAACGCCATCTTTGCTCTCTCCTTTAATCGTGCTATTTCTTACCAGTGCCCACCAGAGAAGAACTTATACACTTGTCTAAAGCCCTGATTTTTACAACCATCACCAAGCAATCATTTCGATACTGCCTGGTCTAGAGGCCAGTAGACTTTACAATCGTGCTCCCATAGAACACATATTTTAAAAGCTGTTGTCTAAGGGTCCAGCTTCCAATCAGCTTAAAACTAGATGCTGGCTGAGATCTCTCCCTTTGGAACACTGACATATGTAGGCACACGTTCAACAACAAGGACCTATTATGAATAAATCAGGCTACTTAGACATTCACAAAGGTTTGAGGGACTACCAACAGCCAGGGCAAGTTTGAAAAATAAACTTCATCTCCTACACATAGCAACTCCTTTAAGACTGGAAGTAGCTGTTTTTGCCTAATACATAGAAACAAACACAAGGGTCAAGAAAAATGAGGAAACAGAAATATATTCCTCCCCCCATAAAAAAAAAAAAAAAAAGAACAAACCCAAACCCTCGGGTAGGGAGAACACTAAGAAAACAGAGATAAGAAATTTACCTGATAAAGAGTTCAAAGTAATGGTCATAAAGATGCTCACCAAACTCAGGAGAAAAATGGATGAACACAGTATAAATGTCAACAATAAGATAGAAAATATAAGAAAGTGTCAAATGGAAGTCACAGAGATGAAGAGTACAATACCTGAAATAAAAAATACATGGGAAGCATTCACCAGTAGACTAGACGAAGCAGGGAAAAGGATCTGTGATCTGGAAGACAGGGGCAGTAGAACACACCCAAACAGAACCACAAAAAGAAAAAAGACTTTTAAAAAGTGATTATAGGGGCGCCCGGGTGGCTTAGTCGGTTGAGCGTCCGACTTTTGCTTAGGTCATGATCTCGCGGTTCGTGGGTTCGAGCCCCGCGTCGGGCTCTGTGCTGACTGCCAGCCCAGAGCCTGAAGCCTGTTTCAGAGTCTGTCACTCCCTCTCTCTCTGACCCTCCCCTGCTCACGCTGTCTCTCTCTCTCTCTCCTAGAAATAAATAAAACATTAAAAAATAAAATAAAAAAAAAATAAATAAAAAGTGAATATAACTTAAGGGACCTATGAAACAACATCAAAGAATAACATTCACATTATAGAGGTCCCAGAAGGAGAAAAGAGAAAGGGGCAGAAAACTATTTGAAGAAATAATGGCCGAAAACTTTCCTAACCTGAGGAAGGAAACAGACATCCAGATGCAGAACACTCAGAGAGTTCCAAATAAAAATACTGCAAAATATCTACACCAAAACACACTGAAATTAAAATGAGAAAAGTTAAAGATTGAGTCTTAAAAGCAGCAAGAAAATCAACTTGTTATATACAAGGGAATTCCCATAGGATTATCACCAGGTTTTTTAGCAGAAACTTGCAGGCCAGAAATGGGTAGGATGATATAATCAAAGTGCTAAAAGGAAAATTTTCCAATCAAGAATATTCTACTTGACAAGGTTATCATTCAGAATTGAAAGACTGACAGTCTCCTACCAAACAAAAGCTAAAGGAGTTCATGACCACTAAACTGGCCTTACGAAAAAATGTTAAAGAGACTCTTTTAAGCTGAAAAGAAAGGACACTAATTAGAAATAAGAATACATATGAAAGTAAAAATCTTTCTGGTAAAGGTAAAAATACAGTAGAAGTAGTGAATTAATCACTTACAAAGCTAATATGAAGGTTAAGAGAGAAAAACAGTAAAAATAACTCTAATGATTGGTTAAGGGATAAACAAAAAGGTATAAAATGTGACATGAAAAACAGAAAACCTGCAGGGGATAAAAATGTAGAGTTTTTGAAATGTGATCAAACTTAATTTGCTAATAACTTATTTATTTATTTATATGTTGTTATATGTGGGCCACTTGGTAACCACAAAGCAAAAACCTAGATTTACAAAAGATAATGAGGGGCACCTGGGTGGCTCAGTTGGTTAAGCATCTGACTCTTGGTTGTGGCTCAGGTCATGAACTCATGGTTTGTGAGTTCAAGCCCCACATCAGGCTCTGTGCTGACAGTGCAGAGCCTGCTTGGGATTCTCTCTCTCCCTCCTCTCTGTCCCTCCCCCTTTCACTTGTCTCTCAAAATAAATAAACGTTAAAAAAAAAGATAATGAGAAGTAATCTAAGCATTGCACTAAAGAAATCCATCAAACTACAAGGGGTATAAAACAAGAGAGGAAGAAAAGAACAGAGAGGAGCCAAAAAACAACCAGAAAACAATGAATGAAAAGCCAATAAGTACATATCTATCATTCATTACTGAAATGTAAAGGGACTAAGGTTCCCAATCAGAAGCCATAGAATGGATAAATGGATAAAAGAAAAAAGACAAGACCCATCTATATGCTGCCTGCAAGAGACCCACTTCAGATGTAAGAACACACACAGACTGAAAATGAAGGGATAGAAAAAGATGTTTCATGCAAATGGGAATTAAAAGAAAACTGGAATAGCTAAACTTACAGCAGACAAAATAGACTTGAAAACAAAGACTGTAAAATAAAAAATAAAAGATAAAGACAGGCACTACATAATGATAACATTTGTAAATGTTGATATACCCAAGATAAGAGCACCTACATACAGAAATCAATTAATAGAACAAAATGGAAAAATTGAGACCAATACAATTATAATAGAGGATTTTAATACCACACTTGCAACACAGGGCAGACTGTTCATACAGAAATCAGTAAGGAAACATTGGCCTTAAACAACACATTAGATCAGATGGGACTAATAGACATACACAAAATATTCTATCCAAAAGCAGCTGAATACACATTCTTCTCAAGTGCATATGGAACATTCCCCAGGATAGAACATATGTTAGGCCACAAAACAAGTCTCAATAAATTTAAAAAGATTAAAATCATATCAAGCATCTTTTCTAACCACAATGATATGAAACTAGAAATCAATTATAAGAAGAAAACTGGAAAAATCACTAATATGTCAAAATTCAGCAACATGCTACTGAACAACTGATGAGTCAACCAAGAAATCGAAGGATAAATTTAAAATATATATAACATGAGACAAATGGAAATGAAAATACAAACATACCATCAGCAGTTCTAAAAGGGAATTTCACAGAGATACAGACCTACCTCAAGAAACAAGAAAAATCTCAAATAAATGATCTGTCTTTAAAATCTGTTCCTAAGAGAACAATGAACAAAGGAAGCCCATAGTTAGTAGAGGGAAGGAAATAATAATATGAGATCATAAATAAATAAAATAAAACTAAAAAGACAATAGGAAAGATCAATGAAAATAAGATCTAGTACTTTAAAACATAAAGTTGGCAAAGCTTTAGCTAGAGTAAGAAAAAAAAGAGAGAAGACTCAAATAAATAAAATCAGAAATGAAAAAGGAGAGGTTACAATTCATGCCAAAAAACACAAAGGATCACAAGACACTACTATGAGCAATTATATGGGGACATATTGGACAACTTAGAAGAAATGGATAAATTCCTAGAAACATATAATCTTCCAGGATTAAATTATGAAAAACTAGAAAACCTGAATGCAGGTGTTAGTGAGGAAATTGAATCAGTAATTAAAAACCTCCCAACATACAAAAGTCCAGGACCAGATGACTTCACTGGTGAATTCTACCAAATATTCCAAGATTTAATTCCTATCCTTCTCAATCTCTTCCAAAAACTTAAGAGGAAGGAATGCTTCCAAACTCATTTTATGAGGCCAACATCACCCTGATACCAAAACCAGACAAGGATACCACAAAATAAGAACGATGCAAACCAATATCCTGGATGGATAGAGATGCAAAATTTCCCAAACAAAGTATTAGCAAACTGAATTCAACAATACATTAAAAGGATCATACAGCATGATCAAGTGGGATTTATTCCAGAGATGCAAAAATCATTCAACATCTATAAATCAATGTGATATTATCACATAAACAAAAAAGGATAAAAATCATATGATTATCTCGATAGATGCAGAAGATATTTTTGACAAGATTCAACATCCATTTATGATTTTAAAAGAAACTCTCAGAAAAGTAGATATAGAGAAAACAGAACATAATAAAGTCCATATATCACAAACCCTCAACTAGCATCATACTCAAGAGTGGAAAGCTGAAAGCCTCTCTTCTAACAATAAGCAACTAGGCAAGGATGCCCGCTCTCACCACTTCTATTTTACATAGTATTGGAGGTCCTATCCATAGCAATTAGGCAAGAAAAGGAAACTGGAAAGCAAGAAGTAAAACTGTTATTATATGTGGACAACATGATTTTATATATAGAAAACCCTAAGGACTCCACACAAAACTGTTAAAACTAATAAACAAATTCCATAAAGCTGCAGAGTATGCAAACAACATTTTAAAAAGAGGAGAAAGGGAAACAAAACCACAAGAGATTCTTAATGATAGAGATCAAACTGAGAGTAGATGGAGAGAGGTTAGAGAGAAATGGGCTAGACGGGTGATGGATACTAAGGAAGGCACTTATGATGAGCACTGGGTGTTATATGTAAATGATGAACCCCTGGAATCTACTCCTGAAACCAATATTGCAGTGTATATTAACTAAAATTTAAATTTTAAAAATGTATTTCTATACACTAACCAAAAAATATCAGGAAAACAAATTAAGAAAACAATCTCATTTACAAGTGCACCAAAAAGAATAATATACCTAGGAATACGTTTGACTAAGGAGGAGAATGATCTGTACACTGAACACTATGAAAGTGATGAAAGAAATTGAAGAAGACACAAATAAATGAAAAGACATTCCATGCTCATGGATTAGAGGAATTAATATTGTTAGGATGTCCATATTATCCAAAGCAATCTATGGATTCAATGCAATCCCTATCAAAATTCTAATGACATTTTTCACAAAAATAGAACAAACAATTCTAAAATTTCTGTAGAACCACAGAGCATCCTGAACAGCCAAAGCAATTGTGGGAAAAAAGAACACAGTTGGAAGCATTATGCTCCTTGATTTCAAACTATATTACAAAGCCATAGTAACCAAAATAGTATGGTACTGGCATAAAAACAGACACACAGATCAATGAGACAGAACAAAAAGCTCAAAAATAAACCCATGGTATATATGGTCGATTGATTTATGACAAAGGAGGCCAGAATATACAATGGGGAAAGGACAGTGTTTTCAATGAATGGTGTTGGGAAAACTAGATGGCCACATGCCAAAAAAAAAAAAAAAAAGATTAGTATCTTACACCATATGCAAAAATTAACTCAAAATGGATTAAAGACTTCATTGTAAGACCTGAAATCATAAAACTGCCAGAAGAAAACATAGACAGTAAACACCTTGACATCAATCTTGGCAATTATTATTTTTTGGATCTGACTCCAAAAGCAAAGGCAACAAAAACAAAATTAAACAATTGGAATGACATCAAACTAAAAACACTTCACAACAAAGGAAACCATCGACAGAATGAGAAGGCTTCCTACTGAATAGGAGAAATATTTGCAAATAATATATCAAATAAGGGGTTACTACCCAAAGTATGTAAAGAACTCATACAATTTAATAACAAAAATATAATCTACTTAAAAATTGGGCAAAGGATCTAAATAGGTATTTTTCCAAATAAGATATACAGATGTCTGACAGACGCATGAAAAGATGCTCAAAATCATTAATCACCAGGGAAATACAAATCAAAACCACAATGGGTTATCACTCACACCTCTTAGAATGGCTATTATCAAAAAGACAAGAAAAAACAAGTGTTGGTAAGAATGTGGAGAAAACAGAACCTTCGTGTCCTATTGGTGGGAGTGTAAATTAGTGAAGCCACTATGGAAAACAATACAGAGATTCCTCAAAAAATTAAAAATAAAACTACCATATGATCCAGCAATTTCACTTCTGGGGATGTATCCAAAGAAATTGAAAACACTAACTCAAAAGGAAATCTATACCCTTATGTTCATCACAGCATTATTTATAATAGCCAAGGTATGGAAGCAACCTAAATGTAATGGATGAGTAGATAAAGAAAATGTGGTATGTGTATACAATGGAAGGTTTCTCAGCCATTAAAAAAAAAAAAATTAATGAAATCTTGCCATTGGTGGCAGGATGGATGGAGTATGAGGGTATTAGGTGGAATGAAATAGTCAGACAGAAGAAAGACAAATACTATATGATTCCACCTAAATGTGAAGTCTAAAAAACAAAACAAAACAAAATTCACTGATACAGAGAAGAGATTAGTAGTGGCCAGAGGGGAGGAAAGTTGAAGGGTAGGTGAAATGGACAAAGGAGGTCAAGAGGTACAAAGTTCTAGTTATAGAAGAGATAAGTCATGGGGATATAATGTACAGCATGATGACCTTAGTCAATAATACTGTACTGCATATTTGAAAGTTGCTAAGAGAGTAAATCTTGAAAGTGTTTCTCACAAGAAAAAAATGGTAACTTGTATGGAAAATGTTAAACTTTGTGTGGGGATCGTTTGACAGTGTATACAAATATCAAATCATTATGTTGTTCACTTGAAAGTTATATAAATGGTATATAAATGGTATATGTCAATTACATCTTAATGAAAAAAACCATGTGTGGATTTTTCTAATAAAATCGTTTACTTTAGAATTTAGTGTTCTGGACTGGGAGATAAATAAAGCTTGTATAGTTAAGTTTGGTTTATGGTCTGCAGCTATATAGATTCATAAAGTGTTTATTGTCCTCTTTCTACATTCAGTTTGCACTGCAAAATATAGGAATTACACCAGATTCTTAAGCGTCTTCCAACCACCAACCTTCTGTAATAATAAACGTTAAAATCACAGTGCCTTCATACACAGCAATAATATCAAAAATATTTACTGAGTATTAGCTGTTATTATCCCTGAAGGCCATAAGGGTTACTAAACATAGACTTTGGCTCCAGGAGAGCTTACTTACTACCAAGAGCAAGGATATAAGAGACAAAAATTTAATGAGAAGTTTAATATTAATCCAAAAGATAGATTGCTTTCCTCCATTGAGCATGAATGATGAATTCTAACATTCCTACCAGTTCTACAATTTACCTTTGGTTCTCTGAAGATTTGAAAGGATTATATACTTGCCAAAGATGATCAAATATCAACAGAGATCTTATCACTTTTTTTTTCATCTTTCCCCAAAAGGTGAGGGTCACACTCACTTTACAAAGAAAAACCACACGTACTACAGAGAAGACCTGAGTTGTGGTCACCAGATTCTAAGCCTCTCAGAATGCTTATCATATTGTTCTCCAGTCTTTTAGATATGAATCCCTTTCAGGAAAAGTCTTTTATATTAATGCTGTAAAGATCATTATGTGTTATGAGAGAGATATCTTCCCTCATCCTGTCTGAAGATTTATAGAGTTCTTTAAAATCTACCAACAATCTCAGGTCATGATCTCACAGTTCGTGCTTAGGATTCTCTCTCTGTCTCTCTGTCTCTCTGTCTGTCTCTCTCTGCCATTGCCCAGCTCAAAATAAATAAACATTTTTAAAAAATAGTCCTCAAGAGATCAAAGAAATTAGAGCACCTGGGTAGCAGTCGGTTAAGCATCTGACTCTTGGTTTCAGCTCAGATCATGATCTCCGTTGCGCTCTGCACTGACAGCATGGAGCCTGCTTGAGATTCTCTCTCTGTCTCTCCCTCTCTCTCTGCCCCACCCCTGCTCATTCTCTCTCTCTCTCTCAAAAATAAATGAATAAACATTAAAAAAAAAAAAACATGCCATCACCATCTCCTCATGAAATCACATAACACATGTGTAACTTTCAAATGATTTTTCTTCCCTTCTCATTTCTGGTTTCTTATCCTTACCTACTGCCAAATATCAGCCATATCTTTTTTTTATTCTGGATTCAGGTTTTAAATGCAGATGAGGGGTTGGAAAAAATAACAGTCATGCCATTTGGAACGTTACTGTTTTGTTATATATTGGTGCTTTCTACAGCAAGGAAATTGGTTTGAACCTCATTGTCCTTTCCTTTCATTCACAATTTGAAGTCACAGGAAAGAACTGTGTCAGTGGTGATCACAGCTCTCAGAAAGCTATACCTGGTGGGATATTAATACCACTGCTGGGTGTGCAGAATTCCAAGTAATAACTGCTCAGTTGTGGTGAGGTGCACACATTTATTTCTAGCTTATAAGAGTAGAGCACAAGGATCTAGGACGCATGTCAAATCTTCCATAATTTCTAACTGCTAATCATCTACCATCAACAAATCTATTCTTCCTCAGCCATCCTGGCAGAAAGCCACTGATCTGACAGAATAAGCCATCACTTGCAATACTTGGAAAGAGTTGCATTTCCCAATTTATCTTGAGCTTGACCTTCCATCCCAATTACTACTTTAATTTTAAGTAATGACCAAGCAAATCCATTACATGTCAGATAATGAAGTCAAGTATTTGGAAGAGCAGAGAGATGAAAGAGCCTAAACACAGTAAGATCTTGCTGTAAGGTCTCCCTTTACCACTCACTCCTTCTAGATTACTGGTTCCGCCTCCGTAGCATGATGGGTCGGCGAGACACATCCTACATCCTTTGATTCGGTTATTTCATGGTCCCTAATTATTTTTATTGCAGAAGAAATCGGTTTGAATCTCTTTGTCCCCAAAAGTAACAAGAGAACTTAAAGGTAATTTGAGAGATCATTTTACTTAGACACAAAAAAGGGTAATGTAAAACTCAATGGTCATGAATTCCTGGCTTGGGTAATGAGCTAAGGTGCAGCAAGAGTGCCCCGAATCCTTGCTATGCCCCATCACCACTAACACAGAACCAAATCTCTCCTTTCTGGGTGCAAGGGGAAACAGCAGTGCTCCCCTGAAGATCACTTTGAAGCTAAGAGTAGTAATTAGCACATTTCCTGAGCTCTCCCTTTTTCAGGTTAAGGAACTTCGATTCCTTACCCTGTCATTAAGGTGTTCATTTCATATGCATACTCTCTTCTCTTTTTACTAGAGTCTTCTAAACTGCAAGTTCTGAAAACGGACACAAAGCTTTAACAATATCCAGAGAATAGAGAACCAAAGATCATAATCACAAACCCAGGCCATTATACTTCTTTAAATAAAATAAATTATAGCCACAGTTACTGAAATTTAAGGGTTGCTATATTTAACGTGCTGAGATAAAATAAAATGTGAATTTTACTTTGCAATAAAACAAACCTAAGCAAATTCCTATAGCATCATAAGAAAAAGAATTATTTCATTATTTAAAGATTTGTCATGGAATATGAGGCAGAGAGGGAGGAAGGCCTTCTCAGCACCATATTTCCTCATTTTATGAGTGGAAGTCACTTACCCTATTTGAGCAGAAACATTATTAAAAGCATATGGTGCCACAAAGGAGTCACACTCTTCCTCGAAATATTAGCATCACACATGTAACTCTGAACATGGCATTGATTATTTTAAAAGGTATTCATGGAAAAATGTTGTGTGAACAGCAAAACAAAGACTGAGACCATTTTAGGAATCTCTCATATCAAATGTAGGTCTACGGGCTGCAATCTTTAAACAGACTCTGGTCTCTAGTCTGGGGGCAGACACTGGTCCAGGAGACCAGTTAAATAACTCGTTAAAATAACTTTTTTTTAAAAAAAAAGTTACAGATAATGTATTCATTATCTGTAAAGTGAGATAATTGAACTAAGGTTTCTTCTGGTTTTGAGATCACAAACCAATGTGCTGCAAGTATTAGATAAATTCACCATAACAATGTGGCTCTCCACCTTAATTTTTTAAACAACCATGTATTATGTTGTTTAAAAACACATGTATTTTTACATGTTTAAAAACATGTATTTTCTCTACATTCCTTAGGCTTCAGGACTTTCGGAGGATTTCACACTGACTTCCAAAAGATGTTATCTTGTTCCAAATCTGTCAAAGTCTATACAATATTTAAACATGATAGTACATGGGAAAACATTTATAATCTACAAAGTGTTTTAGAGATGCTATATTTTTTACCTTCCCTCGGTCTCCTCAGAAAAATTAAACTCTCCTTATCCTGAACTTTTGGAACCTTGTTTCATCTCTCATCATTTTTAACACATGCTCTTCTCTACACCAGATCCTTTCTAATAGGATTACCTTACTCGCTTGCGAATCTACATTGTTTAGCATAGTGCAGATTTTTCACAGATACTCAATAAATTTTTTGGCTGAATGAAGGACAAAAAAGTAAAGCTAGTAGAGCATGCACAACAAAATGGGCTTTAGGCATTGTGGACATCATTGATTTCTCATACAGAATTTCACTTGTTAATATTTAGCCTTATCTTTATATACATACACATTCCTCCCAGACTACAATAGTAACATTCAGTGGATAGGAGATTCCATCAGTTTCTTTTTGGTGCTTAAGAAAGAAAGCACCAGGGGCGCCTGGGTGGCTTAGTCGGTTAAGCGTCCGACTTTCGCTCAGGTCATGATCTCGCGGTTCGTGGGTTCGAGCCCCGCGTCGGGCTCTGTGCTGACTGCCAGCTCAGAGCCTGGAGCCTGTTTCAGTCTGTGACTCCCTCTCTCTCTGACCCTCCCCTGCTCACGCTGTCTCTCTCCGTCTCTCTCCTAGAAATAAATAAAACCTTAAAAAAAAAAAAAGAAAGAAAGAAAGAAAGCACCAAAAAGGGGTGGGGTGCCTTTGGTGGAGTGCCTGGGTGGCTCAGTTTCTTGAGGGTCCAACTTGGTTCAGTGAGTTCAAGTCCTGCATCGGGCTTTGTGCTGACAGCTCAAAGCCTGGAGCCTACTTTGGATTCTGTGTCTCCCTCTCTCTCTGCCCCTCCCCCACCTGTGGTCTGTCTCTTCTCTTTTTCAAAAATAAATAAACGTTCAAAATAAATTTTTAAAAAGAAATTAAGCTTTGGCATTTTCTGTAAAAGAATTCCTTAAAAAATACATTTAAAATACATTATTTGAGGGGTGCCTGGGTGGCTCAGTCAGTTACGCATCTGACTTCGGCTCACGTCATGATCTCATGGTTCGTGGGTTTGAGTCCTGCATCGGGCTCTGTGCTGACAGCTAGCTCAGAGCCTGGAGTCTGTCTTCAGATTCTGTGTCTCCCTCTCTCTCTGACCCTCCCCTGCTCATGCTGTCTCTATCTCTCTCTAAAAAATAAATAAAACATTAAAAAATTTTTAAAAATTACATTATTTGGGTTCACAATTGGTAAGGCTTCTGATTTAATAACATAAACATCATGTCATTCCTAAAGAGATAATCGTCTTTTATTAGCTAGACTCAAAAAGCACCCTTGACTTTTTTAAACTGGAGAAGAGTACCTAGATCATCATTTCTTTAGGCCACCTCATATTACCAGTGACGCAACATAAGTGCATGAGGTAAAGTGACTTTGCCAAGGTCACATCAAGTCAGTGACTGAGAGCTGAATACCAGGAGGGACTCCAGATCACCCGACTCCTAGCTCAGTATTGTTTCCTTCCTTCCTGTCCTCTCCGATTTATTCATCCAGAACTAACTGACCAAGCAGAAACAATTGGGAATAGTCAGACCTCTATTAATAACAACTTGCTTTTATCCAGTACTATATACTTTACAAAGCACTTTGCATACACTCTCTCTCCTTGAATCCTTTCACAACCTCAGAGACAGGATTTATTCCCATTTACAATACTAAGGCCCAGAAAGGCAGAAAGGTAAAGTGATATATCTAAGGTCACACAGCTAAATCTGAATGCACACTTTCTTACTACAAATTTAATTCTTCATACATGAATTCATAGCAATCTCCACTCCACAGATGCAATCAAAGAAAAAGAATGATTCCATTATGATCCTCACCTGTACCCTACAAAGCCACAATTCTAAAGGGCCTGACTCGGTAACCTTGTGAAACCTTTGTGGAAAATAAATAAATAAATAAATAAATAAATAAATAAATAAAGGCTGAATTTGAAGGAATTTTAACACTAACCAGATGAATAACCCATGCAAAGGTAATAGATGAATTGAGGAAAAGGACAGCACAGCCACCAAAATGCACGTCCAGCAAAGTGATTTAGACTTGGACAAGGAAGGTCTTCATTACCTCTTATTTAGCCCCTGCTTTTAAGCCAGAGGAACTACAATGCCCCCATCCTCAACCCTCCAAAAAGTAGAAATCCTGGGGTATCTTGAAAAACATGTTATGATAGTCGTGGCCACCCTTTTGAACCAATACAGAAGTCTCTTTGGTGGCACTCACAAAAGGTCTGCGAAGAACAATCTGTACCTCAAGAGAGAGTCACTGAGGTCAGGACTGTAATGAAGGACAAGAAGTAGAATGTGAGGGGGGCGCCTGGGTGGCTTAGTCGGTTAAGCGTCCGACTTTCACTTAGGTCATGATCTCGCGGTTCGTGGGTTCGAGCCCCGCGTCGGGCTCTGTGCTGACTGCCGGCTCAGAGCCTGGAGCCTGTTTCAGTCTGTGACTCCCTCTCTCTCTGACCCTCTCCTGCTCACGCTGTCTCTCTCTGTCTCATAGAAATAAATAAAACATTAAAAAAAAAAAAAAAGAAGAAGAAGAAGTAGAATGTGAGGAAGTGTCCAGAACAGTCTTCGTGGGAGCTGACAGGAGCAGCACATCCTGGCCCCAACATGAGGAAGGGGACCCAGGACTGATGACAAACCACATGCACAGAAAATAATGAATCATGCCACTGCCCACCGAACAGGATGAGAAGGGTAGAGAAGACACTGTTTTGTTTCTCTTTTTAAAAACTGAGGCTTAGTGGCTCAGTTGGTTAAGTATCCGACTCTTGATTTCAGCTCAAGTCATGATCTCATGGCTGTGAGTTCGAGCCCCCATTGGGTGCTGCACTCACAGCCTGCTTGGGAACCTCCCTCTTTCTCTTTGCCCCTCCCCTGTGCTGTCTGTCTGTCTGTCTCTCTCTCTCTCTCTCTCTCTCTCTCTCTCCTTCAAAATAAGTAATTAAACTTTAAAAAGAAAAATGCCTGGAAAAAATGCTTCTAACAAGGTGGTGGAGGAAGTTTTTATGCCTAACCAGGTTTTCAAAGGATGAAGACTGAGAGTTCTCCCCCACTGGCAACTGGAAGTTGAGTCACAGTTCTTTGACCCATTACACAGAGGCTAGATCTAAGCTCAGGGTGAAATCTGAGTACAATTCAAAAAAGAAATAAGGGGCAGTGGAGGCTATGAGCTATGTGTGTGTCAGTTTTGAGTCTTCAGCTACTTTTTACACCCAGGATATGATGAAAACCATTATGAAAATCAAATAAGTAAATATTATGTATCAAGGGCTTTCTATTTTTATTTATTCAGCCAACTTTCTATTGTATATTTAATATGTGCCAAATTACTGGAATAACAAAGAAGAAAGACATAAACTTTGCCTTCACATTGCTTACAGCCTAGATGACTAGCTTGGACATGTACTCAAAGAAACTATAGTGTAGAAAGAAATCAACTCTGTGGGAACATTCAGAGGGCCAGAGGAAGGAAAGACTTTTCCCAGCAAAGGAGGAGCAAGACAAACTTCACTGAGAAAATTACAATCTAATTAGTTGTATATATAAAAAGTTAATGTCCTTTGGGAAGATAATATAAGATCCCTTTCAAGTTGTGGTGTTTTGTTTTTAATGAGTGATGTAATTATTGTTAGTATCACACTGCTGATAAAGAACTGACTATTGATCAATATATTGTATAGGCCTTCGCTTCCCCACAACACACCACTTGCTAATAGTTAATTAAGTTACGAAACCATAAATTTAACAGAATGCATTACATTCTGAAGCGTTCACTGAAGACAACATTCTCCGCCTCTCCAAAATGTTTAAATTCTATGTTTATACATCTGTTGTGTGCTTTTGAGACAATGTAAACATGGAAAACTCTCAAAAATATGTTGCAAAATAGCATCACCAGGGCTTTGTTTGGGAAGTCATCCCTGAATGTGGTAAGTGACTTCAAATTCAATCAATATTACTCTGTGCAAATTAAAAGAGCCCTGTTCTTCCAGTTTAAAACCTGTGACTCTGCTTTCAAAGGAAATAATGACAACTCCAAGCCTTCTGTCTCTCTAACATTACATGAAAGAGTTTGGAGTTTTGTACTTATGTCCAAAGCAGAGCTCCTTCATTTGAAATCCTCTTTTGTTTTTGGGTTTTTTTCCCCAAGTTTTATTTATTTATTTATTTATTTATTTATTTTTACTGAAATTATTTTATTTTATTTTTCTTTTATAGTTTATTGTCAAGTTAGTTTCCATATAACATCCAGGGCTCATCCCAATAAGTGCCCTCCTTGTAAAAGAAATCCTCAGGAGTTTTCAAAACTGACACTTCCATATCTTTGAAACTTAGAGCCACCAATTAAAAAAAATTAATCATATTTATAGAGAGGGTAGGGCATCAATAGGAGTTAGTAGATAGAAATTTAGTATGGAATCAAGAAATAAGAGTTTGAGTCTCAACTTCATCAGGACTGAGCCTTCTTTCTCTGAGCCTCAGTTTTTCCAGGTAAAATGAAGAAGGTAAAAATGAATTTTAAAGTCTCTTCTGACCATAAAGACTCTTTACAGTGCTGGAAAGTTAGTAACTTTGCCAATTATGAATTGGCAAGAGGATTTTTCTGGAAATTATCGCTTGAACTGTGAGAGCTGAAACACATTTCCAACCATGAATTTGAGGGCGGACTTACTCAATCCCACCCCTTAGACTCTCTACCACTTGTTAATAACTCCATTGCAGCATTGACCATATTGCATCTTGAGCAATGGGGTCTATCTTCCATGCTAGTGTGGAAGGTTTACAAGGTCACATACTATCTCTTATTCAATGTTTTTCAATGCCCAGCAGTGTATGACTCAGAATGAGTGCCCAATATATGCCCAAGTAGTGGAAGAAGAAATGAATTACTATGTCAAAGCAACTTAAAAAATAATTTAGTCATGATCTTGGTAACCCTCTTAATCTTGTAATTCTTTTAAGGTACTTACATGTTATTTTCTCATAAGAAGACTACTTTCATGACTCTGATGTCTGACACTCTAAGTATGTTGGATAAAAAGGAGGAACCCGCCAGGGCACTGCGAAAATTCTACAGAACGCTGTTTCCAGCATCTCCGAGCTGAAATTATCTTTCTGCAAGAGCACCTTTTACAAGTAAAGAGACTTCTGGCTAAAGATGGGGAAAATGAACACAAGCTTTTACTTTCATTCCTACTTGAAACACCAATAAAAGTACAATAAATATGTGTGTGTGTGTGTGTGTGTGTGTGAGAGAGAGAGAGAGAGAGACAGAGAGACAGAGAGACAGAGAGAGAGAGAGAGAGATCTATGAAGATGGAGCAAACATGAGACAAGATAACAACAACGAGAAATAGAAAACCAGCTAATGAAGATATAAAGGATTTAGCAGACCTAGAAAGCTGAATTTGAAGTCAGCCATGGGGAAAGACAGTAAGCAACCAAACTGAGACTACAGAATCTTCAAAAGTTCAGACATGGTATCACCAGGTTTGTCAAGAAATAAGGTGAATGGGATGTGGGGTAAAATATCCAGTTCTGGTGAAGTTTGTTTTTAACAAGGGATTATAACCTCAAACCTTTTCCTAAACATTGGGCATCCAGACACCTGCCCTCTCCAATCCCCGTAGAAGACTGGAGATTTATTCTTTGTAGAAAATAAAACAGAAGCTCCCCATACAATGGGTAGAACCACGTGGAGAACTGGGAGATCAACTGGATATGTATATGCTGATTGCTGAGACCCACATAATTCCAGCAGCCACATCTTTGTCATCCAGTCAGGAGACAAAATCTTTGAGGAACTTGTAAGTATTAAGAGGCAAATTAAAGAAATACTGATAATCAGTACTTCCACAGTGATAAGCCCACTGTGATTGCCCTACATTTGAGATCATTTCAATAAGCCCATCCATGTGCACAGAGCTTCCTTCCAGTCACCTTTTCAGCCCTCCCCCACCACACCAACTCTTAACTATGAAGAGTAAACCAAACTTTTTTTTGATAAAAAGTCTCTAACATGAAAGAGAAAATTTAAAGCAAGCAATTAAAAAAAAAAAAAAGAGCTAACTGGAAACAATGGCTATAGAAGTAGAGGAGAACTTCTTTAAAATTTATCATTACTATCCTTAACAAAGTATTAGAAAATACTGCCTCAGTGAAACAAAGCAGCATAATATAAAATCAAGCATTCAAAGAAAAGCAACAAGGATCTTGGAACTAAAAGTCTGATATCAGAAATTTAAAAAATAATTAACAGAAAGATTAAAAAGATAAAATTGAGTCTATCACCTGGAAAGTATGGGAAAATGCAGAAGGGATGGAAAATAAAAGATAAAATATATAAAAAACAAAAACACAAAATAAGAAATTCAGGATATCAATACATCAGTAATAAGATTTCCAAAAAGCTGAAATCAAACAATAACAAAGGAGGAGAATGAAAAGGGACAGAAGAGGAAATTACCCAGAAAAAATATATTCAGTAAAGTTTTCTGGATGTTAAGAATATGAACATAAAGAAGTCTCCTAAGTGCCCAGCCTAATGGATAAATACTAAACAACAAGGCACATCTTCATAAATTTTCAGAACTCAGGGGTAAAGAATAGATCCTGTAAGTTTTCAAAGAGAAAAAATCAGCCATGTTAAAAAAAATAAAGAATCAGAATGGCATCAGGCCAGAACAACAAAAGTGAAAGAGGGAAAAGACATTATAGTGGTGCCATTTGATTCAGAAGGAAAGTTATTTTCAAACTACATTTCTATACCTAATCAAATTATTATTCAAATATGAGGAAAGAATGAAGGTATTTTCAGATATTGTAAAGATATTTCAGATACTGCAAGTTTAACTACTATATATCTTTTTTTTTTTCAGGGAGCCACTGGAAAATTTATTCCCCAAAAATAAGGGAGTGAAGAATACAGAGGATGCAGGAGAACAAGAGATCTAAGCATAGAGATCTGTACAGATTGTCCACGGTGATGGAAAGGAAGATTCCAGAGTCAAACCCATGCACAGGGCATCAGAGGAAAAGAGCAGGTATAGAAGAATCAATTCAAAAAGTTCTGAGAGAGGCCACTTCAAGAAGATAACCTTGATAGAATATCTGTATGACTGCGTGTCTTGAGACGCGATTCAGAACACTCTCAGAGACTTGTAGTTAAATAGTGAAAAGTAGACTGACAACCGAGCAATCAAAAAACAAGACAGCTATCAATCACAGAAAAAAAAAAACACAAAATCTTAAGTGGAAAGGAAGTTTATCTTGGTTAGTCATAAAAAGTATTTACAAGGTCATAATAATGTAACGACTAAATACTGACCTAACCAGGGGCACCTGGGTGGCTCAGTCGGTTAACCATCCGAATTCAGCTCAGCTCATGATCCCACGGTTTGTGGGTTCGAGCCCCACGTTGGGCTCTGTGTTGACAGCTAGCTCAGAGCCTGGAGCCTGTTTCAGATTCTGTGTCTCCCTCTCTCTCTGCTCCTCCCCTGCTCATGTTGCCTCTCTCTCTCAGAAATAAATAAAAATTATTTTTAAAAAATTTTTAATAAATACTGATCTAACCAAAGTAATGAAGTAACAGCTTTGGAGAGATGGCGGGCCGAAAGGACACCTGTAGGGGTAAGAATGTGATCATGAAAAGAGACGGAAAGTTCATCTCCATCATGGGACATCAACAATAGAGCTGAGAAATTGAGAGGCAGCAAGAATATTATGTTATGTAGAATATGAGGATAAATATCAGAAAGAGTTGAAAGTGATTGCTTCTGGACAGAAAAACATGTGGGAGGAGACAAGAAACTATCTTGGATAATATGCTTTCTAGAACTGTGACAAAAATACCAAGCAAAAACAAAAAGCAAAGGAAGAAATCGCCTCAAATTTTATTCATGAGGGACTGTCTTTATGACTCTCTTGTTCCAGAAACATTCTTAAAGGAATGAGTATCATAGGAGGCTGCAGTGTGTTCCCAACACCCTCACCGAGACATGATTCAACGGCCAGTCAAGATCAAAAGAGGTTGCTCAGAGAAAAGACAAGGCTGTCCTTGCCATCTGTCTAACGGCTCCTTATGGCTATTAGATGAAAATCATCTGCTGACCTTCAATTTCAAAATCTTGTTAATAAATCTTTCACCAGCCAGGATGAGACCTTCCCTATACAAGACGGTAGTCTAGATTTCAATCATTGATTATTGCTGTCCAGTTAGACAGGAAGGGCCTTCCTGGAATGGTTTGAAGACTTTGATCCAAAAGTGGTATCTTTGAGGGGTTACTGTATTTTACAGCTCTATGTTGAGTTACAACTAAAAGTTCAGACTGGAATATTATGCTTGGAATTCATTTAAATAATTAAGCAAACATGAATCCATCAGACTCAGCAAAAGCCATGGCTATGATTTTGTGCCAGAGGTTATAATGAGGCAGTTTTGAGATACTTAATTATCATAGCTATGTTTTGTTGAGTCCTTACTATATGCGAGGCAGTGTAGTAATCACTTTAATACGTTATCTCATTTAATCCTTAAAACAGTTCCTTTAATAGATACTGTTTTTATCTCCATTATATGGATGATAAAATCTACAGCTAAGGAGATTAGGAACCTAGTCCAATTTCTTCACCTAGGAAATGTATGGACAAAAATAAAAAACAGAATTTGGGTTCAGAAACTGCTCTTTTTAATTTCCTTATCTTCCCTAAAGAAAAATAGCTAGAAAAACAAAATATGTCATTGAAAGAGTGATGGTAAGGTTGAAGTCAAACATATTTCTTACATGAGTCTTCATATATTAAGAGAGTAGGGGAGTTTGAAGAGTCTGATAGAACATAGTTGCAAAATACATGTATATTTTTACTTGTGTCATTTTTGCCCTATAATCATAATTCTGAGACTTGATCATAATTTATAGACCTTCAGGGTATGGTTTTTGAAGCTGACACATTTCAAAATGAATCTCTGGACCTTTCTCCTAAATACCAATTTACAATTTGCAATGCAAACATTTCAGGGGATTGAGAGCACAAGGGAACAGAAGTGAAATTCACTGTTCCATTAGCTTAGGAAAGTGGCTCAGCATCAGAGATTGGCAAAAGTCATAGACTGAAATACTAGATCACAGTATCTTCCCTGGCCATGGCAGTGTGCTTAAAGGTATGCCTTGCTTTGTAAAGTGGATGTTTTCTTGAAAAGCAAGGGAGTAACTGAAGCTTTGCAAGGAGAATTATACTCTAAAAGCCCTGGGAATCTAATTTTTAAAGATAATTATATTAATTAATGTTTTTGAAATGCAAGTTATCATCACCTACATTATGTAATTTGTAACAGGCCTCCACAATTTCCTCTAATCTTTCATGATTCATCATTCACTGTATCCTGTCCCCAGACCTACCTGCTTCGTGAGCGTGGGGACTTTGTCTTGTCACTGCTATATTCAGTACAGTAACAGTATCCTGTAACATTATCCAGCATAACAACTATTTGCTAGATGAATGAATTAACTCACCACTTAATGTTTTCCAAGTTGTACCATATCATTGTGTATGCTATTCCATCAGTCTGGAATAGTTTTCCAATATTTCACTTCCATCCCTTCTGCAAGACCAATCTCAAATGCCAACTCCCCTGTCTGTATCCCCATGGATTATATTTCTATATCTGGTGTAACAGCAAAGGGTATAACCTTGTAATAATCGTGGGTCCCTGTCCTATAACACCTAGCCAAAGCAATCCACATAGAAGATATGATATTAAGAGTAAACTTAAAATTTAGTCTAAATTTTCACATGCATTGCCAGCTGTCAGCTCTTCCCAGATTCCTGTTTGTGTCTACCTCCAAAAGTTCGTCTATGAGGTCTTTGTGAGGTCAGAAACAGACTTTTTTCCATTTTTTAAAAATGTTTATTTTTGAGAGAGAGAGAGTGTGTGTATGTGTGTGTATGCAGAAGTGGGGGAGGGGCAGAGAGAGAGAGAGGGAGACACAGAATCTGAAGCAGATTCCAGGCTCCGAGCTGTCAGCCCAGACAGGGGTTTGACACGGGGCTTGAACTCATGAACTGTGAGTTCATGACCTGAGCTGAAGTCAGACGCTTAACTGACTGAGCCACCCAGGCTCCCCTTCCATTTTTAATCCCAATGTTCATGGCACATAGAAATGGATAAATGGATACATCCAAACATAGATTATTTGTATACATGTATTATTTGTTTACATTATTAATAACAACTTTGTATTAACTAACTAACCAGTGTGATTATATTGGGGTGGTTTTCTAGACATAATCTCACTTACTCTTTTAAGCTATAGGTTTTCCTCATGAGAATGCTACACATGACCACTTATTCTGACATTCCTCTAATATGAGCAAAATACACATTTATTTCTATATTCAATAACAAAGGACAAGAGAACTTTAGACTAGGCTGTCTACACAAGCTGAGGAAACGACTTCATTTTAGGTCAGACAATGGGGACAAATTAGTAAAATTCTGATCTATCAGATCAATGGATTAACCAATTGGCGTCACTACTCTAATTTTTATAGCATGATATAAACACTATGTCTTAAAAACTACAGCTTGGAACAGTGCCATACCACTGTTGCATGGCATTCTGGTGGCTCCACCCAAAGAAAAATGAGTGGATGGGAATTAGGCAGGAGAAAGGAGAAAACCACTCAGGGCAGCAAGGTGAGCAGCCTAAAGAAGAGTGAGGAGGAATGGAACCAGTTCTAGATCCATCATAGCTCATGTCAAGGGAGGAGGAGGGGAATGACGGGGAAGGAAGGAATGTGTCATTAAGGGTAAGAAAGGCAGCAGCTTCCAGCATCAAGTAGGGATCCTGTCATGTATCAGGAGTGTCCATGTGGCATGAAGGACACCAAAAGCTGCACCTAGTTCTGTGGAACAAGGCTAACATAATAATTGGGAGTTTGAGAAAAGAATCCAGCCCCATGCAGGAACAGAGGAAGGAGTAAGCCTAAGGATCAAATATTAACCTCCGCAGCAACAGCTGTTATTAGTGCCTACTCATTTTAGACTTGGTTCTTTATATATATTTTCTTTTTCTTTCCTTGTCCCATTAATTTTGAAAGAGCCATTGTACAAATGAGAAGTCAAAGACACAGAGATAGATTCTGCCCAAGGTATAGGTATTAACAAGTTGCTAGTTGTATGCCTGATTGCAAGTCCCTCTCTTTTTTTAATGTTGATTTATTCTTGAGAGAGAGATAGAGAGGTAGAACATGAGCAGGGAAAGGTCAGAGAGAGAGGGAGATACAGAATCTGAAGCAGGCTCCAGGCTCTGAGCTGTCGGCACAGAGCCCGATGCGGGGCATAAACTCATGAACCACAAGATCATGACCTGGGCTGAAGTCGAACACTCAATGAAGTGAGCCACCCAGGCGCCCCTGATTTCAAGTCTTATAATCTTTCTACCCTACCACTGAGCTTCCCAGATAAGCAGGACAGCTATTTGAGGTGAGATAAAAATAAAAAATGGAAGTTGTAACCTCATGCTTAGTTAAGCTGTTGGGTTAAGAAGTCAACAGAAGGCACACAAGAGCAGAGGGCTCTTTCTCATACCCACCTGATACCAGGCAGGAACTTCTAGTAATTTCCCAAGTCTGCTCTCACTGTGCCAGGGCTTGGGGGAGACTGACCCTACAGAGATCAGGCATCCTAAAACATAATGAAATGTACACACTTAACATGCGTGTGCACAGTTGGGCTAGTTTTCAATAACAACAGAAGGTTAACTGATTTACCACACTAGAGCTAAATATCCCTTAGACATTCTGTAGGGGTTAAACTCACGGACAGAGGATGAAGCCAGTCTGCTGTGAGCTGGGCAAGTTACTTACAGTCTCTCCCTGTTTGTTTGGTTTTTCTTTTTTACTCCCTAAAATAGGAATAACAATAGTGCCTGACTCCCTGGATTGTTATTAGGATTAAATGAGTCAATATATGTAAAACACATATATTGTGTTTTACACATATATGGTACATAGCAAAAGTTACATTAACATTATTTCAAAAGGCAATTATCTCTTCAGAATTCCTTTCAATGTCTCACATGAACAAAGCATAAAACCACAAAGCATGGAGAGATCCACTTGAGTTCAGTTTGAGTATATTTGTTTAAAAGTGTATCACTGAGCCCACTACCTAATGTACCTATGCGTTATTAACAACAAAAACTTAGATATTGGTGAAAGTTTTGAAAATGGGGGAGGGGAGAACCCATTCATAATCTAATCAACATTACCCAAAGATTGCCACTTTTTGCAAATTTTACATTAATTAAATCAGTACATATAACCACATCACTGTTTTTTATAATGATCATCATATCACAAGTATTTTCTGTTTGTAACTCATGTTCAGAAACATGTTAATGATGTTATATTTCCACCTCATCACTATATTTCATTCTTTGTACATTCAAGAAATTCAGCTTATTAACCATGAAACTCTTAGCCTTTGGATAACTTTCATCTTGAAGTGAAAATGTACCTTCTATCTGAAATGATCTATAGCCAATCAAACATCAGAAGAGATAGTTATTGTTTTTTTAATTGTCTGAAGACTGAAGGACTGAGAGCAATTATTTTTTAATGATATATTACTGCTGATTGAAGGCTACAAGAAAATAAAATCTCCTTCTATTATGTCAGTAAAACTCTCAGCACTTGGATTTCTTGGCATTATTCTGTTTGTCTTTCCTTGCTTTAGGGGTGAGGTGAGGGTTAGGTTGGGAGAAAGGAGAAAATATATCTACGAAATCAACTTCACATATGACTGATTTATAAATAAACAAATCTTAATTGTAAAGAAGACACATGTGAGGGTAAAAAAAAAAAATCATAACATACAATCTGTTGAGCAAATGTCACTCAGATAGCCAAAGAAATAGGAGACCAAGGCACCAACCATAAATCCTTAAACAGAATTTATCTGCTGTAGTACCTTCCCAAATACCTCACAAATGCTGGTTCTGACAATCCCAGAGATGAAATGCCTCTTGCCTCGAATCCACCCTTGTTTCACAGATGAAGAAACAAGAACAGAGAAAGGAACTAACCAGCTCAAACTCATATTAAAAGTTGGGGCAGGAATCAGGACTCAAATCCAAGACTTCAGACTTCAGACCCAAAGCCAGGGTCTTTGCCACCACAGGGCCCCCTGCAGCCCCTACCTGGGCCTGTATGTGGTTATAAACATGCAATCTACAAATGCCAACCAAGTAGCAACTGACCTCCTCATCCTAGTCCTTTCTCACTTGGAACCAAATTAATTGCTCAACTCAGTTATAGACCCAGCAATGTGAATCACACATCTCACAGTATTGAAAAGCTAGCTCAGACCTACAGTGTGACCTTAAAAATTAACGTGGTAGTTATGACCACCCCGTTTTATTTTCTGTAGACGTCAAATCTAAAAAGGATCAAGTAAAGGAAGAATACGAAGTAGCTGAAAAAGCAGTTTCTCTGTAATAAGAAAATAGAAATCAATAGGCAAATAGAGTTAAAAAATAAATAAATAAAGGCTTAGGACACCGAGCCCAAGAGAGAAGGAAGAGAGGTTCCCCAGTTTCCACCATTGAATACAGGGGCTAGAACCTGAATCGAGGTTTCCTAGCATCTAGTCCAATAGTAGTTTTGCTGTGTTTTTTTTTAATCAAAGTACTTGATTGATTGGTTGTGTCAAGATAGTTAATATACTATAATATTAGTGTCAGGTGTGCAACACAGTGATTCATTGCTTACATACAACACTCAGTGCTCATCACAAGTGCCCTCCTGAATCCGCCCCCCCCCCACCTATTTAACCCATTCCCTGCTCACCTCCCTCCATCAACCCCCAGTTTGTTCTCCGTCGTGAAGAGTCTGTTTCACGGCTTTAGTTTTATTTCATCCGACGTGAAGAATGTTTTCTGTACCTCAGTGAACCATACCAATTTGCAACCCCACTACTGTGCACGCTCCAGTTTGAAAAATTCAGCCTTAGAGAATCTGAACACACACTACATAATCAATATATACTGCTTATTAAATAAATCAACCATCTTGTTTTAAAATTGCTTTGCTTCTCTGCCTTGACTCAGTATTATTCAGGGTTTTGCTCTATGAGCATTATCACTTGGCTTCTTTACGCTGATGCTAATGCAAAGTCCACAGGTAAAAAGTACCTGTGTCATCTCCTTTTAAATCATTTGTAGACATGCAACTAAAGTGTGATTTACGTGGTAACCTTTCTCTTGACACATAGCAAATATTTCTCCTTTAAATCCCAGAAGAGAAAAAGAAGAAAGTCAAATTCAATTTTAAATAGAACTAGAAATGTTAAAAAATATTTTGAAATGAAAGAAGTGCCTTAGGAGAGAGAACACTGCTTGAATAATTTAATTTTAAACTTTCCAGATTTTAACAATGAGAATGACTATGTCATTTTTTTTTTTGAAGCCAGAAACATACCTAGGTTTTTGGTTTCTGAAACATTGAAAAAGAATGTCCCAATTTGCCCTGTGTTGAGGTTTGCTCGACCTGTTTGAATGTTATCAGGATTTGAGGATTCAAGAAAAACCATTTCATACGGGTGATAAATGTAAGAATGAATGGGGTAGGAAGAGATGGACACATTATTGGCAGATTGGCATTGCTGCTTCCTCTTACCTTCTCGTTAAGGGAATCTGATATGTTTAGTTATCTTCTGAATGGCCCGTAAAAGCTTCTGAGTTTGATTTTTTGCAGTCCAGTCCCTTTGGGCTGCTTCTCAGGCTAATGGCAGTCCACAATGAGGAGAGAGCATCAAAACCCTAACCACAAAATAGCAGCTGCCTTTCCTTCTTTTGCAGAGTTTAAAGCCCACTTTCAATTATCTGCATTCTCTGAATCACCAGTGATTAGGTTTGTTTCAGTTAAGAAGCCAGTATATGATTTGTAAAGAAGGGGAAAAGGAAAAGGATCTGTGGAAGAGCAACAGGTGGGACTTCTTCCACGGTACAGCCAGTTTATCACAGGAGCAAACCCATGGCCTCCTCTGGGGTGGGAGTCCCACATTCCCAAAGACAAAGACACAGAGATTGTTTGAAAAACTAACTGGAGAGAAGAGCAAACTAAAATTAGAACTATAGACACAGATCCTCGAAAAAAATCCACCATGTTCTGAGCGCAAAGATGCTAATGCAGAGATGAAGATATTGGGGGAAGCGATGTGTCTTAGCCTCAGATGCTCACCATCTATTGACCTATTTTCTATCCCAAACCTATGGTACAGGAATTAGGTCTCTTGTCTATGTGTCCCTCTCTTAACACTAAAGATAACAAGAGTCAAGATCCAGGCAGTGGGAGTCCTGTAGTGTTCCTGATAAGTGACTCAGGTATACGTTATATTTTCATATTAACCACCCCCCATGGCTTATCTATTGATTCATAGTTGAGAATGCACAACCTAACCATCTGAGGTGCTTCTTAAATATCCCAGTACCGTGTACTGTGCATACCCAATGATTCTGATGCACACCCCTGATGGAGAATGCTATTAGTCATCAGATTTTAGTCTGTATTTTAAACCCATTCAAGGTGTAATACTCACCCGAATCTATCTCCATCCCAAAACCCACAGGATGTTATATAACTGCCTCACAACTAAGTCCTAGCAAAATAGATGCAAATTCAGGTGTTCAAGGAGGTACTATAGAAATGTATAATAAGCACAAAAGAAATCCCTGTTAGTAAATTAAAGCCTTTGCAGAAATCAACGGGGATGATTTGTTGTGTATCTATGTGACGTACTTGCTGCTAAAACTACAATGGATAGCGAGGGACCAATTCCTTCCCTCCAGGATCTCACATTCTAGGGAAAAGACAAACACATCTAATAATAACAAAGGACTATGGATGATTCTAAAGAACTCTACATGCTTTATTGGTGTGACTTTAATTTCATAATCATGATATTATAGTGTGGGGTTTGGGGTGGGCACAATTCTTATTTTACAGAGAAACAAAGATGAGTTGCCTAAGTCACTTAGTCTTTCTGAGCCTGTTTTTGTTATCTATAAAATGAAGTTAAAATTCCTAATCACAGGGTTTGAAGCGAGATGATATGTATTAAAAGCCCTGTGAAAGAATACCAAGTGTCTCATGAATGTTATTTATGGCTGTTAAAATATGACAAGTCAAAAAATCCAATTTATCACTATTGGTCCATTTAATGGGTACAAAATAGCATACCTAATAGGGTCAGTACTTCAGAAGCTTAAAGGCATACAGAGGGGCACCTGGGTGGCTCAGTTGGTTAAACATCCGACTTGGGTTCAGGTCATGATCTCGCAGTCCGTGGGTTCGAGCCCCGCATCAGGCTCTGTGCTGACAGCTCAGAGCCTGGAGCCTGTTTCAGATTCTGTGTATCCCTCTCTCTCTGCCCCTCCCCAGCTCATGCTCTGTCTCTCTCTGTCTCAAAAATTTAAAAAAGTTAAAAAAAAAATTTAAGGCATACAGAGCCAGAGATAAGGGGACGGCCCCATTACCCACCTCCAGACTCATTCCTCATGCTAACAAACCTCACATTAAGCACCTAAATCAGACAATAGGTTACTGGCAAGGTAGCTAGTCAGCCAGAACCACTTTTAGAATAGATATTTAACTTGAGTTCAGATGTTTTCCCCACACAGTAATTTTGTTTAGATAAACCCAAAAGGAACAAATGGTAGGCACTACTACTGTGGAATGTTAAGTGTCCCTATAGAGGCCATTAATCACTTTAAGACTTTATATTCTAGCCTCTGGGCAACCACTAGAACTCTGAAAAATGAATAAGGAAAAGACATACGAGGTTGGAATTCAATAGCCTTGAGCCTATTCATGTATCTCTAGAAAGGAAGCTTCTAGAGGGCAAGTCAATGCCCTATTTATATCCCCAGCACCTAAGTAAACATTTTGAATTCAATGAGCTGAACTCCCTTTAAAATTTAACACTCATGAGACTCAGAGAGAGAAATGGTTTACCCAAGGTTACCTATTAGAGCTGCAGTAGTAACAGGGAACTCATGCCCAATGCGTATTCTATTGTTCTGTTTTTTACTGCATTATACTTTTCTTATCCCACCACAATGGCCTCAGAGTTTGGGATTTTTTTTTTTATTTTTTTTAAATGTTTTATTTATTTCTAGGAGAGAGACAGGGAGAAAGCGTGAGCAGGGGAGGGTCAGAGAGAGAGGGAGTCACAGACTGAAACAGGCTCCAGGCTCTGAGCTGGCAGTCAGCACACAGCCCAACGCGGGGCCCGAACCCACGAACCGCGAGATCATGACCTAAGCGAAAGTCGGACGCTCAACCGACTAAGCCACCCAGGCGCCCCAGGATTTTTTTTTTTTTTTTTAAGCACAAAATAGCTTTTCTTAAAATCACTTCCCAGATCTGCTATTCTAGTTACTACATACACATTTTCTTTCTCTCCTGCAGAGTGAACCGCTCTGGCTTCAGAGAAATGACTGTTCTATGCCTTAACTATATTGGTTCATGCCCCTGGTTCAATTATAATGGTTGATATGAAACCCAGAGCAGAGTTGAATCTTCACTGGGAATACATGTGCAGTTCTCTACAGAGAAAGCAGGTCAGGTTACTGCCTTCTATGTTCTGGAATCAAAATGATGTTTCTGGTAACCAAACATCTTTCACCTCTCCTGATTTACTATCTACTGGATTGGTAGATGAGCTTGGCATGGTAAACTAAGTCAGGCCCTTCAAGTCAACATATGTAACCAGAGCCCCTGCTATGGTAAAGAAAAATGTTTTATCAGAAGTGGGTATCTGGGTAGCTGCAGGAGTGTTAGAAGTTCAGATGATGCCCGCAGGAAGGTTAATCTATTAGTGGAGACATGAGAAGGAGATCTTTAAGATTAGGGATTGCATCTTAATTTTCTTTTACAGCCTCAGAAACAGGCACATTGAGAATATAGCAGCTATTCAATAAAACTCGTTTAAAGAACACAAAGATTACAATGTTGATTGTAGGAAATGCATTATGTGGGGGACAAACAATCCTTAGGTCACATAAAGTATGCCAACAAAATACCAATTAGATGGGAGGGAGTTCAGGGAAGATTTTATGGAGCGAGGGGCACATCAAATAAATCTCAAAGGAGTTAAACAGGGCCATAGGTCTAAGGGAAGAGGTTGAGGCAATATTCACTCTAAGAAATACCTTGATTTAAGCAGTCTAATATCACACCACCCTGGTTTAATACCAGGACATTGTCAGAAGCTCAGAATGGACCTACAGAATAAATGTTTAAAGACAATCAGGGGTTGAAAGTTAACTGGCTTGAGGAAGAGCAGAGGGGGTATTTAAAAGTGAGTCCATTTTCTGATCTAACCGTAAAACAAGCAATTTCTTTTGCATCTCATTCCCATTCTTTCCGAAAGCAATCAAAAGACCTATAACATGACCACATATCCAGGAGCCTCCGTGCTGATTAGAGGATATCACATCCTCTGTACGGAGGTGGCAGTCTTAGATGCAATCGGTTCCCTAAGATCTAGACCAGTGCTTCTCCCACTTTAATGTGCATGCGAATGACCAGCGGATTTTACTGAAATGCATATTTGGTTCAGTAAGTCTAGGGTAGGGCCTGGGGCTATGCATTTCTAACAAGTTCCCAGATGATGTTAATGCCTCTTGTCTACGGGCCATACCTTGAGTAGCAAGGACCTAGACTGGTGGTTAATTCTGGCTAGCTATTGGCATCACTGTGGAGCTTTTCTAACATATCTACCTTCCATCCCAGAACCAATTAAATCAGAATGTCTAGAGGTGTGCCCTAAGCATCTTTATGCTTTAAATGCTCCACAGGTGTTTCTAATATGCCAGCCTAAGGTTTAGAACCTAACTAGACAAAGAGAAGATGTGATGCAGGCAGAAAAGGGGGAAAAGAAGATGAGAGAGAGGGACAGAGAACCTCTTTCCTCACTCTAAATCAATGCTTCTCAAACTTTAATGTGCATGCACATTACCTGGGGATGTTGTTAAAAATTTGATTCTGGTCCAGGACGCCTAGAATAAAGATCCAGATTCTGCAGTTCTAAAAAGCTAGTCTTCAAATCACATGGTGATTATCAAGAATCTAAATGAGTGCTGCCTAAACATTGCTGCACCTAGCATCTTTCAAAAAATACCTGTGCCTCTCTTACACTTCAACATTCTGATGTCAGTGGTATGGGTTTGGCCAGGTACGAGGGTGTTTAAAAAGCATACCAGATGATTCTAACGTGCAGCAAAGTTTGTGAACCACAGCAAGGCACAAATTCTGTCAAAGCCGGTCACACTGTGCACCAACCGAAATCTTTGAGGCAATATTAATTATCATGGTGCATAAAAATCACTGAAATTAGACCATGACTGATTGCTAGGTCAATCGATTTCTTTTCCTCTCCTCCTTACCCTGGATGATAGGAAGTGATGCAAAGCAATAAGGAAGAAAAGAAATGTTTCTCCTATTTGTAAACTGATGTTCTGCTGCAGACTCTAGACAGTGTTCTGAGGAAGGTTGTCAAATGCTGGCAACAAGAGTCAAGATTAATTGGGCCGTTAGATTTTTTTTCTGGAATGAAGAACTCTTGAACCCTCAACTGAATCATGCAATAACACTCTTTGAATCTATGTTAAAAGAGTTTCTAATAGAAAACAAAATTATATGTACTTACATTTGAGAATGTCTTCCTAGAATTAGATTTAAATCCGCTGAGGGAGGAAGTTTGCGCATGAGAGCGTAAAGTATGAATTCTCACCATTGAGAATGAGATCTGGATATACTTCTTTTAATGTACTCTTTTTTACTCTTCTATCATAAAAATTTCAAGTCAGCTACCATTGTTAGCTGTGCCATTTGCCTCAACTTAGAAAGTGAGGCTAATGTGTAAGTAATTAGCCATTCTTAACAAGATCCCTACCTGGCAATTTTGTTATTTTTAAAGGAAGTCTAAGAACTAAATGCAAAAGGACTTTCAATGTGTCTTTTGCCTGAGGTAATTATGATACCACTGCAAAATGACCACAATAAAGGCAAAATTCTTTACTGTCTTTGGGTCAGTGCTGTGAATCACAACTGTATCACTGCAGTCTGGATTGGCATACAACTTCTGGCCTGATTCTTCTCAGATAAATTTCTGAGACTCTTTCTCCATTCCAAATTCCCCAGACTGGCAGTACTTAATAGCTAGAACACTACTGTTATCAACCTGAGACATAAACCACCTGGAACTTTGAGTGACATGTAGCATATTTTATGGGCAAAGAAGGGAAATAAAAAAACAATTGCTAGGAGATACATCTTCTGTATATGATGGATCAAGAATTAGTGTATAAATTGGAAGCAAAAGTGTTACTCAGAACCCTTGCCAAATAACAAAGTTTAATAACCAAATAGCAGGTGTCATCTAAGTGCAAAAACACTGCTTTAGACTAAAATGAGACTCTGTTGTTAACTTAAGTTCCATGAATAATCAACTAGAATATCACAGCTCTCTAGGAGTTAAAACTGGCTTCTCATTTAAAAACTGGTTACACAAGAGTTAATAAATATATGCCTCACCTATATAAGAGATATGGAGTCTCCCATGTAGGTACATCATTATTGATCATAGAAATGCCCATCAGCAAACCATAAGGATAATTTGCCTAATTTGAAAATTGCCAACTCGTCTATATCCATGTTAATTCAGTTCTTTTCATACTGTAAACGCTCTTCTAGGTTCAAATACTTAACTCTTCTAATTAAATGTTTAAAATACTTTACTGAACATACACCTGCTATCTTTCGACACTCTGTCTTTACTAACCAGCTCAGAAATAGGTAACCCCCACCATTCCCCGATCTGAGCACATTGCCACGATGACTGACATTCCGGGTTTAAAAATAAAACCTTGTTTCAAATATAGCTTCTCGAGTTCTGGGTAATGAATATAGTTTCATAAAAGTTGACATCATTTCTTCTGATTTCACCAGAATTAAATGCATCCAATATTCCAACTGGATATCTGTCCACATCACTCAAGGTTCTTGCAACCTGGTGGGTGTTTTAAGGGGGAGGAGGAGGAGGAAGAGGAGGAGGAGGAGGAGGAGGATGAGGAAGAGGAGGAGGAGAAGGAAGAGGAGGAAGGGGTGAGGGGGAGGAGAAGGAAGAAACCTGCATAGATGGAGTTAAACCCAAAGGATAATCAGCCTTACAATTGTAATGGTCATTTTGTTTGTTAAATATGGCATCACAAGTTGATTTTTATAGTTCATTTACCAGTTTGTATGTGTATAGTACGCAGATTTGCTTATGAGGAGAATATTAATATATACATGTCCAGAACTAGTAAATGCATCACGCTGGGAGCCAAGCAGTACTCTGATACACTGTTCTCCTTAGAGGTCAGTTCTAACGCACACTGTTTCAAATAGACCCAATTTCTCTGCTGATATATATTCAAAATGCAGGAGGATGTGGTCATACACGCCCAGAAATACCATCTTTATGGGGTGGGGGTGAAGAAATCCAAACATTTTTTAATAGCAATGCATTACTGTATATCAGATACAAACATGCCTGTCAGCAATCCTAAAGCAAAGGAAATATATTTATTTGAGCCCATCCATTCTACAGAAAAGAAACTGCTTTACCAACACATCTCTCCTCCCCCATCATCTAAAGACTCTCCCCCCCACCCACCCAAAAAGGAAAAAAAAAAAAAAACTCATCACACTTCACTACGCAACTGATGGAGTATTAAACACTGTCTTCCAAGCTGTGGGAGTTAAAAAGAAGTCGCCTTCCTGCTACACTCCCCTGGTGCTGCAACGGACATAGCATCTCCTCCTATCGACCTAGTATGATGCTCGCTCCCCGAGCACTGCAGTCCCCTCGCTGAGGACTGCCCTGGCCACACGCACATGCAGCGGGAAGTCCCCCGATGGGGACAACCACATACCTTTGCTCTCCATTTCGGTCCTTTTCGAGTGCTGGAAGTTCAATGGAAGTTGGCCGGAAGATGTGGGCCCGCTTCAGATTCCCAAATCTGGGAAGCCAATCTGATGATTTCGCCCGTACTTCCTTCCTTCCCCTCAGGCTTCCTGAAAGATGGGATTTCTTAAACCTTGAAGCTGCAATCAGGCACCAAAGGACACTTAGCAGCAGCAGATTGCCTCTACAGGGGATGGGTTGCGACGCGTATCTGGTATTGAATTGCATGCATGGTGCCCTCTCACCGCTCAGATTTTTTTCTCTATTTTTTTTTTTTTTTTTTTTTTACCTGGGTCTGGAAGCGGAGAGCAGGAGCTGTCCTCCGAGCGTGGTGCTGCAGGTGTAGTGACAGATCATCCCACTTTGCTCTCTGGATGTACAGCAGATTTGCATGGGCGCTGGCACGCATGCGCAGGGCGTCCCCCCTCCCCTTTTCACCGCCTCCTGCTCCCCCGCCCCCCTTCGCCGCTCTCCCCAATACGGTCCTCAGTTATCCCAGCTGAGGAGCTGTAGCATTCGGTCACTGGGAAGCGCTGCTAAAAATAAACGCCGGACCGGATTTTCCTTTGCTAACTAGAAAATGGATTGGATTGGGATCGTTCATCAGTTGCTTACGATTTTCCAGGATGGATTACGGAAGCCTTAGAGGAGGCTAGGGTCTCTGAGCTGGGTATGGCTTTATTCAGAAGCAGAAGGGAGAGAAGAGGAGATTTATGAATCCTACTTAGCGGTCACAATTTGGGGTTCTCTTCCTAGTTGCTGCAATAACTTTCTAGATGTATGCTTCCCCTTCCTCTACCCACTTCCCCTGACTTTATATTTCTCTTTGCATTCTCCTGTTTGTTTTTGTTTTGTTGGGGGATGAGATGGGTGTCATCCCTGAAACTACTAAAGGTTAATATTCTCCCGCTTCTCTGCTACTCAGACTCAGAGTTTGCTTGCTTCCCCAAGATCTCTTTGGCCTTCACCTCAAAACTGTTCCATCAACAGGCTCCAGCACTTCTAAAGTTCTCCCATCAAAGCCACTGAGGACGTTGTGAGGTGTTCTTTTTAGCTTCTTTTCAACAATCTAGCCAGGGGCAAAGTCCCCAAAGGTGGGGAGTGATCACGCACTTTAACACTGTACCCATAATCATTTTTATAAAAGTGCAGAGGAAGAGTGTTTTTCTATGAGGTTCTAGGGAAGGTTGCAAAGGCAGCATCCCTTGAAGCACTACTTGCCTAACAAAATATTTATTAAAGCAAAATGTTTAATAGGACAAAAGTATGTACTTATTATCTGGGTTTTTTTTCAATAGTCTAAATTCTCCTGAGAAAATACTCTCTCCTTACGAATAAGTCTAATTTTCAGGCATAAAAAAGATTCTAGAACACTCTGTTATCTGGAGTGGTTAAAGAGAGAGATGTGCAGATTAATCACACACTCCAGGTTACACAAAGATCCCTCCACGGTAGACTTCTAATCCCAATTATCAAACCATTGAAATAGAGTAAAATGACTCCCAACAAGAAACCTGAGGCCGACTATAATTCAGTCTCCTTCCGGTGACTCAGAAAGCATCCTGGGATTTTCCAATGCCTTAAGGCCATGATTACAAATATTAATCATGAGGGTTCAGCCAAACATGGACATTTATTAGAGGAGGACTCTGGCTGAATTGCTGTGGCTCAGCAAAGCCTGCCTCCATTCAGCACTGGGGAATTAAAACACTCAAGTATGGAATTGCAGAGGCCACAGCCTAGGGTCTACCAACGTTTAGGCTGTTCCATTGCATGCCCAAGTAAATATTTGGAAAAATCACAAATTTTGGGGTTTCTTTAAAATTTGATGGGTTTAGGAAGTAGAATAAGGGTGAGAGTAGAGTTGTCGCTTAGGAACAATTACCTATTTCATTGGGATAAATGATTTCTGCTCCTAACACTGTACCCATTACATGTTCTTTCCCTCCCAAAAGTTTCAGGAAAGAAGATACTATTAGAACCATCTATAGACACCCTTAATATTTGCCATTTTATAAATGGAGGGATAGGAAGAGTACTTGACTCGATAAGAGACATGCAGCAGGGCAGACCCAGGCTCAGAACCCAATGGCCCTGCCCACCTAGCCGTCTACTCCAAGATGACTTTTTATATAGTCACCTCCTCATGATCTACAGTGAATGGCAATAGGGAGAACCTCCGACTCCATGAATTTTCATTATTTTCATTCAGAGTTTTTCAAACCCAGATGCTTTATTAAGTGGAAAATAAGTAAATTTCATGGGAAGTCAAAAATCAAAATGAAAAATGAAAAATTCTAGACATTTTTATTATCTGAACCCAAACTACCTCCCAGGTCTTCTCCACGCTTAACACGTAGACAGCATTTGTCGTTATCTTAAGCAAACCTCAAGATTTTCCCTTTCCATACTTCTACTTACATAGTCATCCTTATAATATCTTCACCTCCTTACACCAATAACACAAATGTATACATATGCAAATCTTTTATTTTCCTCAAGATTCAACTATACTTCCATCTCCCTCCCACAGTCTTCCTGAACCTTTCAATCTGAAAATGTTCTCTGTTAGAAACAACAATGTTGGTGTATCTTTACCTCTCTTAGATCACTTATTACTTTCTAGTTTGTGTTATAATTATTTATCTCCGTATCTCATTCCTCTTCTCCATCCTTACTAAAAAATAGGCTCCTGACTCATTTTGGTAGTGTATGGTGTCTTGAATATAGGAAATACCAATAAATGTTTTATGAATTAACAGTATGTAGTGTACATGTGTTTGTGGGCACTATGGGCACTATGATAACAAATAATGATGATAATAATATTGAGCTAGCATTACTAAAAGCTTTTTATATGCCAGACACTATAATAAGAACTCCAAAAGTTTTAATTAATTTTATCTTTGTAAAATTCTATGAGGCTAGTACTATTCTTATCTCTGTTTTTAAAATGAGCAACCACAGGTACAGCAAGGTTAAAGTATGAATAAAACATGATCTCTGCCCTACAGAAGCATAAAGGTGATAGAGACATAAATGATTTTAAAAGATACCATAATGTATAAAGTAGAGATTATCACAAGGTGTAATGGGAGCACAGAAGAGGTTGGGCAGTTAACTAGCCCATAAGTTTTGTAAATAAGAGGTTAGAAGCCTTCAAATTGCTCCCCTTAAAAAAAAAAGGAAGGAAGGCCTCTCACCTCTCTCCCCAATACACACACAAAGTGGGAAAGGATTTAAAGACAGAAGGGCTTCTTGAAAGTGTTAATAAGAAATTATTTGACCTAGTTAAAATGAACCTTCTTGATGATGAACTTGGTAAAGGGGAAATATACTAACTTGCTGGTAACTTGCTATTTAAAAATGCCAAGAATTGGGTGGAATGACCCTAATATTGGGGTGCCCCATTTCATCTTCAAAAACTGTCCTTGTTTGGACAATAATATGGCCATACTACTACTATTACACCATTGAATGAGAGTAGCACCACCAATATTGACATTCCAGCCTAATTCTGATTAACCCATGTAATTGATTGGCTAGGTAGGCATATTCAGATTCTCTAGCTTTGGTTCTTACTAGAATGTACAGAAACAATACAAATGATTGGGTTAATTCACAACAGTGTACTACATTGCAATTAACAATTTAAATTAGAGCCTTGCTAATATGTCAAATCAATTACCAGTCCACATGGAATTTTTCTCCAATATATTCATTATGTCTCCCAAATATTCATATTCATTATATCCAGAGCACTGGATATAAATTGAGAGGAATTTGTGACTCCTTTTGGTGCCCCGCTATTTTCTAACTATTCATCTTTTATAACTGACGACCCATTATGCAAAATAATGATTGACCATTTAGAACTCTCTTTGGTTGACAATACTAAAGTCCACTCACCTTCAGAAATGAGTGTTCGCTGTAAAATAGTCAAAGTCTCTCCTGAGTGCATCAGTTTCAAAACTGTCACCAGAGTGTAAGCTGCACAAGGACAAAGGCTATGTCCATCTGTTCAATGTTGTGTCTCCAGCATCTAGAAAAGTGTGTGGAACATAGAAGGTTTTATTTAATAGTTGATAAGTATGTGAATAAAATAAACCTTTTATTTCCCCACGGCCACAAAGCCAGTTTACTTGGCAAATGAAAGGCATCAATCAGCAATCCTGATGGCATAAACAGGATCGTAAATGACCTGATGAGTCAGCAAGATTATCACAAGGCAGCTAACAAATGTGCTCAGTGTTTAGTCTTGGGCAAAGACTATAAATAATTAGGCCTAGGTTCAAGTATCTCTTAGGCAGGCAAATAGGAGGGCTATACCTTCACAAAGAGCCTAGGAGACTGAAAGAAATTAGTTATAAAAGAAGGAAAAATAAAGTTCATGACAAAAATTTCAAGGGACAAAAAAAAAAGCCAATGAGTCAACATGCCTAAGCCATGTGAGAATAACAATGCTATAAAGATTAGGTGGCATCCCTCTGAGAGCAAACATATCTTGATTACCTACTATGTGTGAGGTTTCCATTCTCTTTCTTGAGTGAAGATGAAATAAAAGGCTTCCTGAGAAGAAAATGGTAAGTGATAAAGTTTCAATAGAAATAATTCTGTCTGCAGATACATAACGGGGGTAAAGAACAGTCTATGAATGATGGGAAAAGGCAGAAGAGAATGCAGGTCATCTGGCGTATATTTTGCCAAGGAATCACCCATTCACATGCTTCAACAGTGATTTCTCTAGAGATTCTCTAGAGTCTATAGAGACCTGCAGAACGGTGAAGCAGAGTAATGACGCATGGGTAAGGCATCTGGAAGCCAACTGACAAACACTTTTGACATTTCTTGTTAAAGACTTTGTCCACTTGACAATATTAGAGATTTATAGACAAGCTATCATCTGACAATTTCAAGGCCCACCTGTTACATTGGCATAATACCCACTTAAAAAGGGATGTGCCAATCTCATGAATGTTTAGGTCCCCAATTATACACAGGTTGAAATGATCAGTCCAAACAGAATATTGGGAAACACTGATCAACTGATTACCTCTTTTCACTCTAGGCACAAGAAATCACATGGCAAAAGACATTCAAAATTAACTTCTTAAATCTAGTTGGGATCATTATAAAGACCAACCCAATCCTTGAGTTCCAGTGATAAGAGCAGACCAAAATACGGCAAGCTTTAGTCTCAAAATGCACCATAAAAATGTTGCCTCAAAGGTATGTAATCATTTGTAACAAAGCCATTTCTTTAGCCTATGCCCTCCCTCAAATTCCAAATACATGAATGCTCAATATTTTTTTTCTGGTAAAAATAGCACGTGAATACGTAGTCCTAAAAAGTACACCAATATAGCCGAAGTCTGTCATTAATTCATTAAGTAAACATTTTGAGAACCTACTAGATGCCGGGTTCTACCCTCAGTGTTAGGGGATACCACTAGTCTGTTTGTATTACAGTGTTGACATTGTAGTTTCACAACTGGAAGATATTTCATAAATCCTGTAGTCCAAACATCCATTACACAAAAGTGAAAAGTGAATTGAGGCCCACAGTGGGAGAAAACAACTCTCCCCAAGCCAAGTGGCAAGCTACCCCCAAAATTAGATGTAAAATCTTCTGGTGCCCCATTTCATTACAGCTTTTTCCATAGAGGTAGGTACATGTGTGCACGTTCTTTGGTTGGAGAACTTGTCCTGGGTGTATTAATCTGCAAACTATTATTTCAGAGCTCTATTCATTACCTTCGTAAACACAACCAGAAGTTCTTGGTGAAGGGCTAGACCATGCTCACTATACTAAATGCGTGGGGAACAATGAACAACCTCCATCACGTGCTCTACGTGATGCCTGATAGATGTGGCACAAGTGTATCATTTGTGTGATGACTAATAACAAATATTTCTTTCATTACCAATGTTCTTACTTGGTGAAAGCCTTTCTGGTTTATGTTTATATTCAAATCCCAATTCACTTGGCAGCTGTGGCTACCCAAGCAAAGTAAAATGCAGAAATAAAGCAATTGGTCACGATAGGAGTGCCAAAAAATTTCCTATTAAAAAGAAGAAAAAAAGATTAATAAGTAATGTCAGCCAACTGAAATTAAGTAACAGCAAAAGACTACAATAGCACAATGGATCCCACAGGTGTATTAGCCCAAGGGTATTATTAACGGGGACTTAAAGGTTCATGACCAATGGCTAATAATACCGACATTCTACAGTTTACGAAAGAAAGAAAGAAAGAAAGAAAGAAAGAAAGAAAGAAAGAAAGAAGGAAGGAAGGAAGGAAGGAAGGAAGGAAGGAAGGAAGGAAGGAAAGAAGATAAAGACAATGGATTTTTATATTTTCCATCTTTAAAATTTTTTTTCCATAATTTTACACGCTGTGTGTTTGGTTTGGTTTGGTTTTTACCTCTTTAATCATTTTATCCCACTGAGATGATTCTACTGAATTAGATGTTAAGGAAGCAAAGATGAGAGCTGTAGTTAGAGGTGGAACCTACCAGCTGCTCTGCACAGAGGGTCTCTTAAATACTAAATTTCTAGGCCATGAAGTTTTAAGACCGTGATGCCGCTGATGTTCCTAGGCCCTCTCTCGGTTACTTAAAGTCTATCTCTATTTAAAACATCTGTTGCTTTTCATTTGATTTTATAGGTATGCCTATATATTATGACTGGCAAAACTTTCAATCAGCCTGCCCAATCTCTTCCAGATTCATTGAATACGCATTTTTCCCTTCTCTCTTGAGAACTGCAAGGTATACATAATTAATAATTCATAGCCGTTATAAGGAGGATATTGGAAAGGGCTGAGACTTAATCCTGGTTTCTTTCTCTGTAAAAGAAAAGGGTTGAATAATACAATCTGTGAGGCCCCATCCAACCCCCTACTCTGGTGGGCTCTGTGTGTGGACCATGGCATCAGTCCCCGTTAGAAAGCATGTGAACCCTTGGCCATCTCCCAGAGGTGGCCACATTCCTTTTAGCATTGCTGTTGGAATCCAAAGGGCCTCTAGGGTTCCTCTAGCCCAACTCCTTCAGTTTATATATGAGAAACAGCCCCACAGAGGTGAAAACTCTTAGTTCTGAATTTGGAACTGCTTGAATCCAAAGTCAGTCCTTTTCACTACTATCTCACTACCACCTGATATTCATTATGTTGATGAAATATGAACTACTTGAGTACTAACCAGAGAATAGATGGAAGAGAAGAAAGAGTAATCCACTAGGCCCCACTAATGCCATTCAACCATTCACTTAGGAGTTAAAAATCCCGTCAAAATAGTCTCCTTCTACCTGCCCACTGCCCCTTTCTTCCCTCTATCTTTTTAATTGTTTCTTTCTTTATCACCCCCTACAAGTGTATGATGGAGGGCTGTAATAAAAAAAATGATAAATTCAATTTCATAGAGCTACAGGATTGGATGGAAACTTTGGGCTCACTCTTTCTCAGCTTTGGAAGCTTACTTATTCCTCAAAATCCAGGGGAAATTTTCTTGAGGAAATTTTCTTGAAAATTGAACTGTCGTTCAATCTTCATAGTATTTTCAGTATTCCTCACTCATGCCTGGCATTTATATGTATGTTTGTCTATAAAGTAGAGTATTCCTATCATATGACATATAGCCAAGTACATTGTAGGCATAGAATGATCATATTCTGAATTCATTGATGAGTCAGTGAATGAGTGACTAAGTGAATAAAGGTTCAGATTGTTCCTGGGACTTTCTTTTTTTTAATGTTTACATATTTTTGAGAGAGAGAAAGAGAGAGAGAGAGAGAGAGAGAGAGAGAGAATGAGTGGGGGAGGGGCAGAAAGAGAGGGAGACACAGAATCCAAAGCAGGCTCCAGGCTCTGAGCTGTCAGCACAGATGCTGACACAGGGCTCAAACTCATCAGCCATGAGATCGTGACCTGAGCCGAAGTTGGACACTTATCTGGCTGAGCCCCCCAGGTGCTCAGGACTTCTCAGTGTTTCCCATCAACCTACTCTATTCTTTTTTTTTTTTCTCTCTAAATCTTCAGTTTGTAGAAACAAAGGTTTCCACTTCTGTCTTCTTAAACTTGACCTTTCTTCAATCTTTATTTCTTCTACTTCTGGTCTTGGGATTTCCCATCTCCCCAGCTGCCCTCTTTTACCCCACTACCACACACACACACACACACACACACACACACACACACACACATTCACTCACACACACAGCCATTTAACCATCTCCCTGCTTGGCCCCATAAACCTACATGAGCTGAACCCATACCCTGACTCAGTCAAGGGAAGAAGGAATAGTTTGGACAAACCAATTAATGAATGACAAATATTCCATAGATTTAGATTTTCCAGTTTCAAGTCCTGAGTATAACTGAATGTGACTATTTGATCCTGTTACCCACTTTCTTTAATTTTGTCCCAATTATTTTTCTCCTTTTGGGCAGAGAACTTAAAATATCTCAAGTCTTGGTTTTCTCCCTGAACAGAGGGCTTTTCTCTTCTCCTTAAGTGAGCTGTTAGCTTCCACGGCTAAATATAGCAATCATCTATCAATAATCCTTACAGAATACAAAGAACCACTCTACCTTTCTAATAATGGATGTGGTGTTTTCTTGGCTGAACCTAAGTATGTTCGAGATGCCCATTTTAAAAGATGATGTATTCTTGCAGGTACATTACTGGGCATCTGTAAAGCTTATTTCCACATTGATGTACATGCCAAGTCATTTGCTATTATTACATTCAGCATTATTTGCTTTGGATTATTTGCCAAAAGACTAATGTCTTGTGAGTACATAAAGCAGGCATTTTTTGGCCAGGACAGATGGCTATGGGAGTGTCACCAACAGAATCATGCCTTCTTACACTTAAGTTTTGTTTTTTAATTATTTTCAAGGGTGAAGATCATGCAGGAAGTATCACTCAGGCCCTGAATGGAGGACCATGGGAGTCTGAATGCAATCAAGCTGACAAATGGAAAAAGCGCAAAACACTGGAATCGTTCATCCATCTTCATGATAAACTGAAAATCAGAGTTTAGAAGAGAAATCAGAACTGAGAAAAATAAGTTTGTAAAATTAACTTAAGCATCTTTTTTTGTGAATTATATATCCAGTAAGATTTAAATGTCACCATTTTATCAGTCCAGGAAAATGACTAAGCTAGGGGAGTGACTTGTTCTTTTGTGACATCAGAGAATTTATCAAAAGGACAATGTGATAATGTAGGAAATCATACTTCTTTCTTGAGGCAAAGCTTGCCCCTAAAACTCAGTATAAGGTACTTGACCAGTTTATATTTATATTATGAATGTGATACATTGAAGTTAACCTTTTTAATTTTTGCCTCACATCATGCTGGATTATATCTTATCCACTATTGGCTATCTTATTAAATCCCCATAATAACACCAATAAGGAACTGAGACTCTAGGAAGGCACTTTATTTGACACCACACACACACACACACACACACAGCCCCACTAACAATCTCCCTGCTTGACTCCAAAGATTTACATGAGTTGAATCAGTATCCCAACACAGTCGAGGGAAGAAGGAACGATTTGTACGAACTTTCAGAATTTAAATGTTTGGCCTCCAGGACATGCAGTTGGTGGGTAAGACTACCCTCTTACCTGCTAGATACAAACCCCTGACCAGTATTTGAACTAGTGCTATAGGAGTCCAAATGAGGGAGTTCATTTCTTTACCAGTCAGAGAACGAGCAGAGAACACTAAAGGATGCAACAGTCCAGCAAAGAAGAGAAAGCCATGTCTGGCAGAAGTTTCCACATTGAACTCTAAGCCAAGAGACCACGTAGGGTGGATTTGAGGTGAAACAACTAGTCTGGTGCTGCTGGAGTGGAGAGAAGATGAGACGAAAAGCAGTGCTGAACTGAGAGAGATGCCTAGTGGTCCCAGGATTCCTATTAGAATAGGTCCATTATTATCCCTGAGAGGCCAATTTTAATTTCAGCTCCAATGGCGTTGGCCATTTTGGGTGGTTACTCAAGTTTTGGGGCAGGGGAATTGTCTAGATGGAAGGACTTTCCTGTGTAACATATTTACTTCCGTTAAAGCTCTCAGCATGCTCTCCCTTAGACTTGGCATGGACTGCTTTTCATGTTTATTTATCCTGTCTATCAGCTCATTCACTACAAAGACTAAATCTTCCACATACGCTTGCCCTCAAAACTACCCTTTCCATTGCAGCTCCTTTGAGGGTCCAACCTTGACTTTCCTAGTTGTTGAGACTGCACAAAAGAAACCTGGGCCGCATGCAAATTTAGATCTTCATCTTTTGACCTCACCCACTCAGCAGTTTGATACTGGACTCTTTGTCTCCACTTTGCCACCAGCTTTGCATCTGACTTGCATTCACATCCCCACCTCCCTAATCAGCATGATGCAAGACCCAACTTCTGACCTCCCAGCAGGGCTTGTATCTCTCTTCCTTAACTCCATGAGTTCTAGAACAACCTTCAGGATAGCAGCCCTTACAGCTCGACCTCTCCCAGCACTTCTGCTCCCACAAAAGTCCTACTGGTTCACCTTCACCCATCTGTCTTGTTCTGGACGTGGGGTCAGGAAAGCACTTGGCCCAGAGCCTGAAAAGTGATAGCACAATTTTCTAACCATTTATTCTATAAACTCTGCACGGTATATACATGATTTCTAATCCTTACAACTCTTCCAGGCTGTGAATGATCATTCCGAAGGTGTGCAAGGTTACCAAATACATAAAGCTAACAAAAATGGTTGAACATCTTATGTGGTCGGAATCAGGAATCACTGGAAAACTGAATTTCCACACTTCTCTTCTATTGCAATTTCTAAATTTAACTCCCCTCCCCCTTTTTTTTCTGTTAGGGTTTTAATATGTTACTGCTACGGTAACTGTGAAAAATTGTTTTAATTTGAATTCTTATAAAATTGTGCCGAGAAATGAAAAATATCCTGAATGTCTATGCTCAGGAGAACTACACTAGGATAAATACTACTAAGCAGTTCAACTCTTATTACTCTCAAGAATATGCTAATATGTGGACTCATTTAGTAAAGCTCTTTGGTGAACCTTTAAATGAGTAGTTGCAAAACTTTATATCGTGGAAGGACATCATTTCCGTACTTCCTCAGCTCTTGACTTTGTTGATAGGTCTCAGCTAGCCAGCAGATTTTTTAAATATTTGTTTACCTTTGAGAAATACTAAGCATTTGAAATGGCTATTTGGTTAAAAGCTAGGCTCTCTGCAATACTAACTTTACCAATCTTTAAAACATACGAATATGCTTGTATTTTCAGTTCAGTCAACAAAAGGTAGTTGCTGGTATTCACAGCTTGGTCTAATGGGCCTTCATCCTATGTCTCCAGCCCCATGTCCCACCTCCTCCCGTGCTGATCCTCCTCTCCAAGTACATGATGTGTGTCATGCCTCTGTGAGTTCATCTATGCTATTCTCCCTGCCTGGATGACTTCATGCCCCTTTCTCTTAAATTCATTCAAAATTCAGCCCCAGTGTCCACCCCTCCAGGAAGCATCTTGTATCCTCCAGGGTGATTTGATGCTTCCTCACCCTGGGCTCTCCTACAACCCTGGATATTTGCTTTTCGTTACTCAAATTGCTGGGGGACCTTAAGTCTCCCTCGTTAGACTTTAAGGTTTGGGAAAAGCATGACAGAATGATATGTACGATATCTAGCACAGAGCACCACACCTAACAGACATCATTAGATGCTAGTGGAAGGCCGGAAAGCCAGAGGATTTTCCTGAAGGAAAACTGAGGCCCACAGCAGGTATGTGATTTGCCCAACATCACAAAGCAGAGGCCCTATAGAGTCCATTCCTCCTGCACCTGAGAGCCAGGCCCAATCCACTATTCTATACTGCTCTTTCACTAGTTTGGGATGCTGGGTATTTTAGAAAGAGTAGAGCTATATATACCATATATACTTACTAACTGAGGGATTTGAGACAGAAATGCTTTTTTTTTTTTTAGTTTTTATTGATTTTTTTTTTTTTTTTTTTGAGAGAGAGACTGCGTGTGCATGTGTATTCACAGAAGGGGCGGGCGGGGGGAGGGAGAGAAACCCTAGCAGGCTCTGCACTGTCAGAGTAGAGCCCATCATGGGGCTTGATCCTACAAACAAACCATGACATCATGACCTGAGTCAAAATCAAGAGTCAGCGGCTTAACTGACTGAGCCACCCAGGTATCCCTGAAACATAAAGACTTTAAAGTGAATGCATTATGAAGAAACAGAAAGAGAAATTAAGAAAATAGTCCCATTTAAAATTGCACCAAAAAGATTCAAATATCTAGGAATAAATTTAACCAAGGAAGTAAAAGAATTGTACTCTGAAAACTATAAAACATTGATGAAAGATGTTGGGACACCTGGGTGGCTCAGTTGGTTAAGTCTCTGACTCTTGATCTTGGTTCAGGTCATGATCTCATGGTTCATGAGATGGAGCCCCACATTGGGATCTGCGCTGACAGTGCAGACCCTACTTGGGATTCTCTCTCTCCTCCTCTCTCTGCCCTTCCCCTCCCTCAAAATAAATAATTAAACTTAAAAAAAAAGAAATTAAAAATGAACCAAATAGAAAGATATTCCAAGCTCGTGGATTGGAAGAAGAAATATTGTTAAAAAGGCCATACTACTCAAAGCAATCCACACATTTAATTTAATTCTTATCAAAATACCAACAATATTTTTACAGAACTAAACAAATAATCCTTAAATTTGTATGGAACCACAAAAGACCCCAGTAGCCAAAGCAATCTTGAAAAGGAAGAATAAAACTGGAAGTATCACAATTCCAGATTTCAAGATATACTACAAAGTAACCAAAACAGTATGATGTTGGCACAAAAATAGACACATAGATCAATGGAACAGAATAGAGAGTCCAGGAAAAAAAATGCTTATATGGTCAATTAATCTCCAAGATAGGAGGCAAGAACGTGCAATGGAAAAAAAAACAGTATCTTCAAAAAATGGTGTGAGGAAAACTGGACAGCAACATGTAAAAGAATGAAACTGGACCACTTTATTTCACCACACACAAAAACAAACAAACAAACAGAGACCTAAGTGTGGGACCTGAAACTATAAAAACCCTAGAAGAGAGCACAAGCAGTAATTTCTCTCACACCAGCCACAACAACATTTTCTAGACATATCTCCTAAGGCAAGGGAAACAAAAACAAATAGAAACTATTGGGACACATGAAAATACACTTTTTTTTTTGAAAATACACTTTTACACACCAAAAGAAACAATCAACAAAACTAAAAGATAACCTGCTAAATGGGAAAAAATATTTTCAAATAACATATTTGATAAAGTCTTAGTATCCAAAATATATGAAGAGTGTATATAACTCAACACCAAGTAAACACCCAACTAATCCAATTAAAAAGTGGGAAAAAGACATTAACAGACATTTCCCCAAAGAAGTCATACAGATGGCCAACAGATAGAGGAATTGATGCTCAACATGACTCATCACCAGGGAAATACAAATCAAAATCACAATGAGATATCACCTCACACTTGGCAGAATGACTAAAATAAAAAACACAAAAAAACAACAAATGTTGGTGAGTATGTGGAGAGAAAGGAACCCTCTTGCACTGTTGGTGGGAATGCAAACTGGTGCAGACACTGTGGAAAACAGTATGGAGGTTCCTCAAATTAAAAATAGAATTATCATATGACAGTAAGTCCATTACTAGATATTTACCCAAAGACAAAAATACTAATTCAAAAAGATATATGCACCCCTATGTTTATTATAGCATTCTTAACAACAGCCAAATTGTGGAAGCAACCCACATGTCCATTGATAGATGAATGGATAAAGAAGAGGCGGAATATATATAAATACTATATATATAAATAAAATTTAAGAAACAAAACAAGTGAGCAAAGAGAAAAAGAGGTAAACAAAAAAGTCAGACTCTTAACTATAGAAAACAAACTGATGTTTACTGGGGGGGGGATGGGTGATTAAGAGTACATTTATCATGATGAGCACCGACTAATGTATTACATTCTTGAATTACTATATTGTACACCTGAAACTAATATAGGGCTATATATTAACTATACTGGAATTAAATGTTTTTAATGTTTTATTTAGTTTTGAGAGTGAGAGTGCAAGCAGGGAGGGAGAGAGAGAGGGGGGGGGTAACAGAAGATGTGAGGTGGGCTCCGTGCTGAGAGCAGCAAGCCCCATGTGGGGCTCAAACTCACAAACTGTGAGATCATCACCTCAGCTGATGTCAGATGCTTAACCAACTGAGCCATCCAGCTGCCACTAGAATTAATTTTTTTAAGTGAATATGTTATTTTGATGAAAACTAGATAAATAAACCAATTCCAAAATCACTGAGAATATTGCAACAACCAACTGAAGAACAAGAAGAAACTAAATCCAAAAATATACCTGTATATTTTATTATATTCAAAATGATTCAATGATTCACTATAGTCACAGGGAAGATATGGGAATTCCATTTTTTTTGTCATCTCACCCAAGCCAAATTTTTTTTTTAATTTGAGAGAGAGAGAGAGAGAGAGAGAGAGAGAGAGAAGAAACACAGGAGAAGGGCAGAGGGGAAGAGAATCTTTAACAGTCTCCACACTGGGTATAAACTCAATCCCACAACACTGGAATCATGACCTGAGCTGAAATCAAAAGTCAGATGCTCAACCAACTAAGCCACCCAGCTACCCCTAGAATATTATTTATATATTCAAACTAATAACCCATATGGTTATTGATTTCTGGGGCCATTTTGCCAAAAATGGTAATCACACCAAATCCCAGCCAAAGGAGTCATTGGAAAAATCACTGCGGTAGATCTTTCTGACCTTTCATTTATCAGAAGTTACAATGTCATTTATTATTTGAGAAGAGGCCAGGTGTCCAGTTGATCAGAGCAATTTATGATACCTGAGCCTGGGTAAATCGTGAAACAGTAACTAGAGACCAGAGATTTAGGTTGTATACGAGCAATCATTAAATGATTCCAAATAGCACTTTCAAAGTTTTACAGCATTGCTTATCCAATTAAACAGAAGTTAAGCTTGCTGTCAGGGTAGCCCATGAGCACCTTTTCTTATAGCACTTACGCACTGTCCCCTCCACTCTATCCTAACCGGACCACTCTAGGGGCCAAGAACAGCTTCTGCCTCCCTGTTTTATTCACCTCTGGAATATACCTTCTTATCCCATCTTTCTTTTAACAGATGGATTGAGGTGTGATTGATATACAAAAAAATCCACATATTTATTGTATACAATTTGATGAGTTTGGACACGTGTATATATCTTTGAAACCATCAATACAATCAAGGTAATAAACATATCCATTATCACCAAAGGTTTTCTTGTATCCCTTTGTTTTTATTGTTGTTGTTCATTTATGCGTTTGTTTGTGGTAAGGATGCTTAACATGAGATCTACCCTCTTGACAAATGCTTAGGTGCACAATACAATATTGTTAACTATAGGCAGTATGTTATACAACACATCTCTAGAACCTATTCATCCTGCATGGCTGAAACTTTATAGCCATTGAACAATCTTTCTTCTCATGGTCTTCTCAGTTACCTAGAAAGTTATCCCAAATACCTTATTCTATAAATAAAACAAAACAAAAATCTTTTCCTGTATCCACTAAATCCTTTTCATTCGTTGAAGAGCATAATTTGTACAGACAAAATTCTAGCAGAGCTGTATGTTCAATGAGTTCCTAATTACCCCATTGTGAACTTTTTGAGGGAGAAGTGCCTGTCATCCCTGTATCTTTCTCTAGGTCCACAATCCCTTAGCAAATGTGAGAAATCGATTATCCACAATCTTATCCCTGAAAATGGTACAAGTGATCGATGTTCTTTTCCTAGTACTGGCTAAAACTGCTGGAATATTCCAAAACCGTGGAAGCTTACTAAGCCCGTGGGTAGGAAATGCCTTTGAGAGCGAAGGCTGAAAACGGGAACAAGTCTTCATGCTCCCGCGCAGCACCTTGGACTGGCCTGTCACATCCTTGCTGACTCCCTGCTCTCTGAGTCACCGGCACATGAAAGGAGAGCTTTTATCCCGGCATCTTTAAAATCCTGCACTTGGAAGAAAAAAAAGCCTGTTCTCTCCGGAGGATAAAAGGCAAACCGCACCTCTGTGAAATGTGTCTGCACAGGTGCAGGGCTCTGCAGGGACCAGCTCCGGGACAGACTCCAATCTCTCTCAATCAATAACTACGTTTCAACTTTCCGAAGTGTCTGAAACTGAGCCGACCAAAGCAGTTCAGAAATCTAACCATGGCACTTGGGTCACATAATGCGCCTTTCGGCCGCTGACATCATTTCTCGCTACGGGGAAATAAGGCAAAGGCACAGTTTGCTATAGATGAAGATATGTGGCTCTGGGGCACCTGGGTGGCTCGGTCGGTGAAGCACCTGAGTTCTGCTCAGGTCACTGTTCATGAGTTTGAGCCCCGCGTCGTATGCTTCTGTCAGCACAGTGCCCACTTCGGATCCTCTGTCCCCCTCTCTCTGTCACTCCCCTACTCACACTCTCTTTCGAAAAATAAATAAACATTAAAAAAAAGAAGATATGTGGCTCAAACCAAAGGTGTCCAGCTTCAGTTTATGAAATACAATTACACTTATCACAACGTAGGTCACTAACCACCGTCAGCTCTAAACTGTGCTCCTGACCCTCACCCTGTCTATTTATGCAGTTATGTGAAAATCCCTTCTTCTATGAATCTGCATTTCCCACATTGTAGCAGGACATTAGCAATACCAGTGGCCTACCCACTGTCTAAAGTGCTGCCCAACTTATACTAGGAATACAGTAAACATTCGTTGAACGAATGAGTGAATGGAAATTGATTGAAGAATGATGAATCCAGCTTCTAACAGCTCTTGAGCTCAGAGCTAAGGACCCAGGGCTATTAGCACTGGCTGGCTGTTGTTCAACCCCATATTTGTGTCATATAAACTTCTAGATACAGTCTGTACACTTAGAGGCTCAAAGAAGCCTTAGAGACCACATCTATATTCCGTGGAAATGAGTACTAGAATAATAATAACGATAACAATAGTACCCTCTCTTACACATGGAGTGCTTTTCAGTTTGTAAAGCACTTCTGCGTCCATTATTGCATTAACTCCCCCCAACAACCCTGTGAAACAGATCCCCTTGTCTTGTGGCTGAAAAAACCAGACTCAGAAAAGTGGCATGACCTGCCTAAGGTCACACAGCTGGTAAGAAACCAAACAGGATCTCAAAATTGACTCTCCCCAGGAAAAACCCCCAGGCGGTATTTTTTCTACTACATGGTGTCCACCTTTGAATGGGTTTAAAAAAAAAAAAAAAAAAAAGAATAATTCGGCCAAAACAGTTTCATCTGTGATTGGACAAGTCACCATTGTAACTTTGTCAAAAGTGTCTTACTTCTAAGTGGATTCTTGTTAACCTTTCTTCAGAATGGGTGTGATACTGCTTTGCTTTTAAGTCATAGAGAGTTCCTGTTAGAAGGGTCCTTAGATCTCATTCATCCCTTCGTTCATTTAGATACTTATTAAGTTCTTACTTCACTAAGTGACAGTTCTGGGGAGGGGACAGAACATGGTGATGTGTGTCCCAGTCAGACAACAGCACAAGATATATAACAACAGCTGTAGTACAATAGGGAAACTTAAAAAAAATTTTTTTTATTAAAAAAATGTTTAATGTTTATTTATTTTTGAGAAAGAGAGAGAGAGAGTCCAAGCTAGGGATGGGCAGAGAGAGAGGGAGACACAGAATCTGAAGCAGACTCCAGGCTCTAAGATGTCAACACAGAGCCTGATGTGGGACTGGAATTCAGAAGCCACGAGATCATCATCTGAGTCAAAATCAGATGCTCAACCGACTGAGCCACCCAAGCATCCAAATAGGGGAAATTGTTAAGCGTCATCCAAATGTCTGGTAGGTTAGAAAGGAGTCCCCACTTCTAGCTGGGGGGTTCAGGGAAAGCTCCATAGCATTTGTGCTGGCCTTAAAAATGGGAAGTTAGGATAGTGAGGAGAACAAGTCACAGAGAAAGGGGCTTAAAGAAGCAAGAACAGAGTCAAGTTGCTTCATGGGCAAGAGAGAAAAGTTGGGTATTCTGGAGGAAAGTAGACGGAGGAGTGGTGTTACAGAAGGTCAGAGCCAGAAGCAGAGGCTCTTGAATGCCAGGTTCATTTACAGATGAGGAAACCAAGGCCCTGAAGAGTTTGATTCTCTTCCTTTGGTCCTTCTCTGTTTTACATTTCTGACATTACTTCTGCCAAAATCTTCTCAGCTAATGAGGAAAACCAGCATCTTGACTAACCAAAGCTAAAACATTTTCTGGCTATTTTCTCCCCAAATACAATGGTGTCAGATGCAGAAAATGCTATTCAGCATTGGTCCACAGTAGGCTTTGCAAACATTTTGGACGTGAGGCAGGTCATGATTCTCTGGGAATGCCACTGCTGTCTCACTTGACCGTGGCACCTCTTCCCACACACTTCCCTCGCCTCCTTCTGTTTCCCCCACTGGACTCAGCGTGAGCATTTCATTGGTGCTGCCTTATTTCCTGTAACTGCCCAGCTCCTAAATGCCAACAACTGTTGAGATCCAAACAAAGTAGAAGTAATTTTTCTGCCTACAACAAGTCATAAGTAACATTCTTTTCCATTGGGAACACGCGGTGTTCATGCCTTTTCATGATACTTTTTTCAAGTTTATTTTTATTGATTTTGAGACAGAGATAGAGAGCAAGAGGGGAAGGGGCAGAGAGAGAGGGAGAGAGAATCCCGAGGAGGCCCCATGCTGTCGGCACAGAGCCCCACGTGGGGCTTGAACTCATGAACCCTGAGATCATAACCTGAGCCAAAGTTAAGAGTCAGATGCTTAACCGACTGAGCCACTCAGGTGACCCCATGATACTTTGAGCAAGGCATCTCTGAAACTAGTCAAGTAGTGAGGGGGAGTGGAAGGAACACAGGCAAGGCTGTCAGAAAGTCCAAAGGCCTGGTCTAGCCCTGCCTTTATTAGACACCGGTTTGCTCTGTGACCTTGGTCAAGTTAACCTCCACCCTCTCTGAGCTTCTTCAGAAGACAATAATCATACCTAGTTGCCCAGCACATCCTAACAGGTTTGTTGTAAGTATCCAATGACTTAATGGATGTGAAGTTGTCTACAATCATTGCTAGGTAAACTGGGACCACGTTGTCATTATCATTCACCTTGTTATTTGCAGGTTCCAGATTAACCATGAAAGAGATCTCAGAGATCATCAGTTCCAAGCGTCTTATTTTCTAAATGAGGAAGGAAGTCTAGAGAGGGGAAGTGATGTGCTCAAGGTCACCCTGGAAATTAATATCCAAGATGAAACTCATGACTCTGAACTCTCAGCCCAGAAGTTGCTACACTGTAACCGAAAGCTGTGCGATCAAGTAGCCATCGGCCTCTGTGGGACTTAAAGTCTCATTTAATGATATTTTATGTATTGATCCAGAGCATGGTAAGGAAAGCTATTCACACCATCCACACTTAAATGAAAAAAAAAGGAGGGGGGGACATATAGACAAGTGATTGGGCCAAGTTCCAACAAGAAGAGATGAATAAGGAGGGAATAGCAGAAAATCCACTTCTCCCTGGAGGTCAACCTGCTAGATGAGGCAGCATTGCCAAATTCCTGAAATGATGGCCTTCTATTGTGGTTTCAAATCACCATGCCTCTCCTTCTCTGAAGTGTATGCAATCCACATCCAGATATTTTGACCTAAAAACTTCATTTGAAGAAATCCATGACCCCACTTGCAGTAATTGGAGTCAGACAGAGGTAGGATCGGCAGCTCCACACAACTGACTCACCTTCTCACCCACAGTTGCTCAGAGGGTTCGGCATCAGCTCATTTCCTGGCAACTCTGGGCTAACAATCTCTTCTGCTTAAGCTTACTTACTTTCCCCCGTCATATCACATATAATTTCAGTCCTTGGAACAGAATCAGTCCAGGCTCTGATTTCCTTTCCTAATACACAGGTGTTTCAAGAATTCACACCCATTTCGATTTTGCAAAGTTAGTGGTTCAGTATCTTTCTTAATATATTACAAATAGTCCTGCGTGATCTGGGGCAGGACCCCAGAGTCAAGTGCTCCTGCATGATCTGGGGCAGGACCCCATTGTCAAAGCTTCAGTATTTTTTCAGCAAAACATATAAACATTATCAATAAGTGGGATAAATAAAGGCTCACATTAATAGCCTCACCTCAGGACAGGTTGACTTTTGTCACCAGCTAGGTTGGCTGCACTATAAAAACACAATCAGATTGCAGAGCTTTTTGTATTTCAAAACTGCAAATACAGGGTGGTGGATCTGTATCACTTTTCAGCTTGTACAACGACTCAGCGCAAGTCAACTAACATGGATGTTTTCCCTTTTCTTTCTAAGAAAGCCATCACTGTTAGCTGATTTTTCCTATGGATTTTCTCTGTCTTCATAAGGAAAAAACCAGAGAAGATAAAATAGATTCAAGGTGCCATTACTGACAGATATTGTTCTTCCTCTTTCCTTTCAAAAGCATCCTCTTTGTTCCTGGCAGTGAAAAGAACAAGGACTTGCCTCTGTCGGCATAGTCAGTGTGACCATGGGGACTTGCAAGGATGAGGGTGAGTCTGAACATGGGTATTGCTGTGGACTGAATAGTGTTCCCGCCAAATTTATACCTCAAAGCCCTGCCCCCCCCCCCCCGCCCGAGAGACTGTATTTGGAGATAAAGGCACTAAGGAGGTAATTGAGGTTACAGGAGTTTAGAAGGGTGGGTCCTAATCTGATGGGATTAGTGCCCTTATAAGAAGGGACACCAGGGTGCTCTCCTCTCCCTCCCCAACTCCCTCCTGTCTTTCTCTCTCTCCCTGCCCTGTGAAGACACAGAAAGAAGGTGGCTGTCCACCTGCTAGCCAGGAAGAGACCTCATCAGGAACCAGCACCTTAATCCTGGACTTCTAGCCTCCAGAACTGCAAGGAGTAAGTTTCGGTTGTGGAAGTCACCCTGTGTCGGGTACCATGATGGTAGCCTGGGCCGGTGAAGACCATTGTTGTTACAGTTCTGTTCTCATACTGGCTACCTTCCCATGCCTTATGCACAGTCACGAGTTTTACTTGAAGTGATTTTGTTTGGGGCACACAGGCCAATGGCCTGCTAGCTGTAAAGCATTTATTGCACACTAAGCTCAATGTTGGAGACCCACATTCTAGACTTGGCTTTGCCACCAACTAGATGCATAAACAGAGACAGACCTCTTCCTTTTCCCGGGGCTCAGAGAGTTAGGTTCTGGATAATCTCTAAGTCTTCTTCCAGTAATGACATTCTAAGATATGGGGAATTTAACCCCACCCAGTTTCTATTTCCCAGCAATGCTTTTTGGCAAAGCCAGGAAACAACTCGAGAATCATTTACCCATCCCTTCGCCCCACTCCATCCCCAGGATCATTTTTATTGTTCTCACACTTACCTCTAGGGTGTTAGGAAGATCGATGGAACTGTTTTGTGTTTCTCGATGGAAAAGCTTCTCGTGAGTGCCCTTGCAGCTTGATTGTGGTTAGAGCTGCTTCATAAATTGCTGATGGCCTGTACTTCTGAAAGACACTGAGGTAAATGTAAATTATGGCAGGGTCAGTTTGGGGGTAGGAAGTAATCCCTCCCAAGAGGCCCATCTGGCATTAGTCCACGAGATCAAGAGGCAAAGATCAGGGGAATATCCTCTACATCTATGAGCTAGGTCGTCAGCATAGGCCAGGTCAAGGAAGAGGAAATGGAAATGAATTCTCCCCTCAGAAGAGCCTTTGTTTCTGCTTTTGCTTTTCCCCTTGCTCCGGGCGAGAGGTGCCTAATGCTATGATTGTCTTTGTGAGGTGGCCAGAGGAGTGACTCCTCTTCCTCTGTCCACCCACCACTCCTAACTTCTTTCCTACCTTCCTTGCAATCTGATCTTAGCTCTCCCCCCATTCTCCCACCGAATCCTTTAATAACTCAAGTCTGGGGACGCCTGGGGGACTCAGTCAGTTAAGTGTCCAACTCTTGGTTTCAACTCAGGTCATCATCTCAGGGTTTCATGAGTTCAAGTCCTGCATAGGGCTCTGTGTGGGCAGTGCAGAGCTTGCTTGGGATTCTCTCTCTCTCTCTCTCTCTGCCCTTCTCCCACTCACACTCTCCATCTCTCAAAATAAATAAATAAACTTTTAAAAAACTCTGACTGCACTGCCTTCTCTCTCCTCTTCATTCTAACACATCAAAGGGATAGTAAGCCCCTGAGAGGAAATGTTTACCTTTACCCAGACTGTCACGTGACCCACATTTTGTAACTGACATGACCTAAACCATCTTTAAGTTACATGGCCATGTCCACAAAACATTTATAAAAGCATTTCTGCACATGTTTCCAATTTTGGCTGTGAACCAGCATCAACTGAAAATCTTGTCAAAAATACACATTTCTAGGCCAAATGGCAGACATTTTGAACTCGAACTTGCAGGAGTGCTGCCCTGGAATCTGCATTCTAACAAGCTCCCTAATGCTTCTTAGGCACCTCGCCTAATCTTAGTCATTTGGGGAATACTAGTGGTAGTTTCTTTCTTTCTTTCTTTCTTTCTTTCTTTCTTTCTTTCTTTCTTTCTTTCTTATCTCTCTTTCTCTCTTTCTCTCTTTCTCTCTTTTTTTCAGAGAGAAACACAGAGTGTGAGCAGAGGGAGAGGTGCAGAGAGAGAGGGAAACACAGATCTGAAAGAGGCTCCAGGCTCTGAGCTGTCAGCACAGAGCCCAATGAGGGGCCCATACCCATGAACACGAGATCATGAACTGAGCCAAAGTCAGATGCTTAATAGACTGAGCCACCCAGGAGCCCCTGATGCTGTTTTTTTTACTCACAGAAGCAGAGACCTTATGTCTTTAGTCTTGATGCTGGTATTAATTCCACATCTTTGTAGATGTAGAATAATTCTCACTAGCTTAACCAAAAGGGGAGATTTATTGTAAAGATAGTGGAATAGGTCACAAAAAACAAAGAAAGAGTGCATTTGGGCTTGAGGACAACTAGAAGTCACCTCTAGGAAACTCCCTGTTTCATACTGGCTGGCTTCTAAACAGCTACTTGGTTTTTCTGTCTCACCTCAGACAGGCTTTTTCCTCTCGTCAATGACAGAATGTGACTGCTATCAAAGTGTTACCTGTTTTAGATCATACACCCAGATAACTTTCTCTTCTGTAAGTTTAGATTCTCAGGGGAAAGATTTGAATTGGCTTGGGAGGCATCAGGTGTCCATTTTTCCCAAAATAAACATACACACACGTATTCATTCTCTCGCTCTCTTTTTTGCCTTCTTCTCCCCACTTCTCTTCACTGTGGCACAGTCCATTAAAGTATGTCTGAGTCTCCCATTTTAGTATCAGGTGATTCCTTGGGCTAGTTACTATGGCTGCAGTAAGGTGATATAGAAGATTCCAGTCACTTAGGGTTAGAGATCAGTGGGTAGGCTGCAATTCACAGAAAACTCTGGGAGTTTCCAGCTGGAGGGAGGAGGGCTAGGTGAGCCAAACAATGGGTGAACACTACAATTTATCTCTCTTGGTGCCCATTATGCAGCTTTGTTCCTAATAAACACTCAGTAAGTAGAACATTGAGCCACAAAGTAGAAGATCTGACTTCAAGTGCCAGTACAAATACCAACCACCTACTGTAAACATTAAATCTTTAAATCAGTTTCTTCATCTAAAGAGTGGCAACAATAATATGGTTATTTAATGGACAGACAAAAATAAAAATTATATACACGCCCAAGCTTTTATTTATATATTGTAAACCACAAACCACTCTATAAATATGAAGTACCATTTTCAATTATCTAAAATATGTGTTTGGATTGAATTCTTCCCATTGTTAAAGACTCACGTGCTTGATTTAATAAGGGTATTTATTTATGGAAATAGAAACAGAAGCTGGTATGCACTTGGGTTGAAGAGTTTCCCTTTTATGAAAGTTAGGTACAGTTTCAATGTCATACATCAATAGAGCCTATTCTAGAAGGAGACACGGGACACTTACTGGGTGCCAAGTACCATGCTCAGTCCTTTACACACAGTCTCTCATTTAATACGCACAACAATCCCTTAAATTAAGTATAAATAGTATTTTCATTTTACAGAGAAGGAAGTTGAGATTTAGAAAGATTGGATAACTCACCCAAGGACACAAAGATAATAAGAACTAGAACCCAGATTTGAACCAAAGTCCTCAAGAAAATGAATGTGTTTGAATTTCTCTTTCTAAAAATGTCATGGCAAGGTCTACATTACCCAGAAACACATTATTGTTAATAGTCTCCCTATAACTTGCTTTAAGATATGACTAATTCAATACTATCATTATAGCTAAGCCTTTTAAAATAGAACACATCTCATCCTTAAGGCTGAAGCTGTAAGTGTTCTTCATTGAATTATTTCCTGAACCTGATTCTGATGTATTTTTAATTGAAAAGCATTCTGCTTAGATTAAATGCAAAAAAAAAAAAAAAAAAAAAAAAAAAAACCTAAACTAAATAGCAAAATCTGTTTGGAAGCCAGATGTAAGCAGCAAGATGACTCCTAAAAAACCAATGAAGTCTCAACTTGTAAATTGCCAACAAATAAATCAATTAAATTTTGCTCTTCATTTGTGTCACTCCTGGGCTTTTTGTCCTTCTGGCCCAGCTCTTCTCCTCTCTCATGGTCTTTTCTTTCTCTTTTATGAATAGAATTTCAGTCCAGATTTTCAAACAAAATCAAAGTCCTCTGACATTATATAAACATTGCATAATGATCTTATGTATCATAAAATTGTTGAATCATAGAATATTAGAGCCAAAATGAGTCTTAGTGATTATCTGGTATAACCCACTCAGCTTACAGAGGACAAACTGAGACCCAGAGAGAAAAACAAGTGAATATTCTTCTTTTCACAGAGAATTCCATAAGAAATACTGACTCAGACATCAAGAAACCATAGCCACATTGCTAACTACTATACACCAATTCCTCATTCTTGCCTCAGTTTATCTACCTAAAAAGAATAGGAAGAATGAATTACATGATCTCTAAGAAAATTCCCACCTCTAAGGTAATTTTCCTTAATTTTTCTCACTCCTAAAGAGATATGCAACTATATCACACATAGATTTACAACCATATCTATATTTCTTCTCACGCTTGAGTATGATATGAATACCAAATAGTGGATATGCACTATTTCAAGTAAACTCAATATTCAAAATTATGAACTTACTGGTAAGTAGGGAACTACTGGCAGATGGGTTTTCATAGTCTTTGGCTTCGATCTCAAGCCCATTCTGAAGAGACCATGGATATTATATGATATCACTGTCTAATAATGTGGCATTTCATCTAGTTCTATTAGACACTGTTGATAATCAGACACAAGGTAATCAAAGGAAGCCGTGTTAGGTTCTATTTGGTATAAGTGACAAAATCCCAGCAGACTTCAGCAAAGTAAGGATATATTGGAATAATATGCAAATATCTTAGAAAATAATTGAATGGCAAAGCCATAACTGGCTTCAGGAATAGTTAGACTATTATCAGGGACTTTTGAGTCTACAGGATGTCCTCTACCTCTTTTTACTGCCTCTCTCTAGAAGTATCCTCTTTTAATAAATCACCTTTCTTTACACGTTGAAAAACACAGCTGATAATATCAATCATTTTCTATATGTAACTTTTCAGCCCATGGAGGGACAATGACCCTATTGTTAGACCAAAGATCAAAACTCTCAGAGACAAAGGACTCTCACCTGGCTCACGTTATATATGCCCACTTCTGAACCCAACAGTCAGAGTCAATGGGTAGTTATGAGCACCAATGTAATGATTCTCCTAACAAGCAAGTTGATGAGAAAAAGGGAACTTACAGAAAAGGGGTCCTTAGCAGGCTATCTCTAGGTTTCCACTCCGCTAATAAAGTTCTGGATTCCCTGAGCACAAGGCTGGTGTTCATGATCAAGGGGAAGATTATTTTCTGGGGTGCCTAGAATAATTGAAAGATAACAGCGAGCTTGGGATAATGTTCCAATGGGAATTAATGGCTTGGGAGTTCAACTCCAAGCAGATCTCCACTCATATTTTACATGCCAGTATGCTGGGGAGATTGCAACTAATTTAACCTTTTCTAAACAAAAAGAAATTATTAATTCAGGGTATTGAAAGCACTGTTTTATATGTCCATATATTTTTCATTTATAACAGTTGACAACGGTGTGGAAATAGAATTTGTTTTATATAAATTCATCCTTAACACAGCCTCAGTTTCTTTTTTTAATTTTTTTAAATGTTTTATTTATTTTTGAGAGAGAGAGACAGCGTGAGTGGGGGAGGGTCAGAGAGAAGGGGAGACACAGAATCCGAAGACAGGCTCCGGGCTCTGAGCTGTCAGCACAGAGCCCAACATGGGGCTCGAACCCATGAACCATGAGATCATGACCTGAGCCGAAGTCGGACGCTCAACCAACTGAGCCACCCAGGTGCCCCAACACAGCCTCAGTTTCAAATGAAAGGACCAATACTTGCATTTATTCTTGAAAATATGATTACTACATATGTGATAACTATATATTTCATACATTCCCTCACAGTTTACCTATGCTTTTTTTTTTTTTTTTAACTTTTTTCAACTTCTTTCCCCTCAGTTAGAGGGGATGCCCATGACAACAGTGGGGGGCATGTGCTATTACTGGTATCAGAGGATCTTTGCTTTCTAGTAATACCTCACCCTGTTCCTGAGTTGATAGGTCAGAGTAGCTCTCACCTAGCAGTAGAGCTAGCATAAAGAGGAGATGAGGGTACCAACACTCTTTCCCTTGTGCCAATAGTCAACAGCAGTTTTGTTCTCCTGGGAGCTCAGTGATGAGCAAGGAAGTTCATATCATGAAGATTTATCAGTTGTTTTGAATTATTATAAACCACACATGAGATTTGTCTTACTTTTCTAGAAATGCAGTCGATTAATTAAAGCCAGTCTGGATGTGAGACTATTTTTTTCTAATCTTTTTGAGTTTATTTATTTTGAGAGACAGACAGACAGAAACAGTGAGTGGAGGAGGGGTAGAAGAGAGGGAGAGACAGAATCCCAACCAGGCTCTGCATTAACAGGTGAGAGGCTCAAACTCACAAACCGTGAGATCATGATGTGAGCCAAAATCTGAGTCAACACTTAACTGACTGAGTCACCCAGGCACCCCGGAGACTGTTTTTCAAAGACTTCTTTGGAGCAGTTTTAGGTTCACAGAAAAATCAAGAGAAAGGTACAGAGATATCCCATATGTTCGCTGGCCACACACAGGCATAGTCTTTCTCAAGGCCAACTTCCCCCACCACAGGAGTACATTTGTTACAATATTTACTCTACAGAGAAACACCATTGTTACCTCAAGTCCATAGTGTACCTTAGAGTTCATTATTGCTGTTGTATATTTCATGGGTTTGAACAAATGTAGAATGACATGTATCAACTGTCATGATATCATACAGAGTATTTTCCCTGCCCTAAAAACCCTCTGTGCTCTGCCTGTTCATCCCTCCCTTCCCATTAATGCCCCCCAAAACTCTGTTTCTATAGTTTTTACTGTCTCCATAGTTTTGCTTTTTCTAGAATGTCATACAGTTGAAACCATACAGTATATGTAGCTTATTTAACTTAGTAATATGAATTTAAGTTTCCTCCATGTCTTTTCATGGTTTCATAGCTCATTTATTTTTAGCACTGACTAATATCCCATTGTCAGGATGTGCCAGTTTATTTATTCAATCACCTGCCAAAAGACATCTTAGTTGCTGCCAAGTTATGGCAATTTGAATAAAACTACCATAAACATCCACATGCAGATTTTCTGTGAACATCCATTTTCAGCTCTTGGTTAAACACCAAGATTGAAACTGCTGGATCATACGGTAAGAGTTTGTTAGTTTTGTAAGAAACTGATAAACTGCCTTCCAAAGTAGCGGTACCATTTTCCATTTCACCAACAAGTGAGAATTGCTGTTGCTCTATGTCCTTGTCAGCATTTGGTATTGTCAGTGTTCTGGATTTTGGCCATTCTAACAGGTATAAAATGGCATCTCACTGTTGCTTGAATTTTTAATAGATCAATAGCACAGAATTGAGAGCCCTGAAATAGACCCACAAAAATATAGTCAACTGATCTTTGATAACGAAGTAAAAACAACACAATGGAGAAAAGATGGCCTTTTCAACAAATCATGTTGGAACAACAGGACATCCACATGGGAAAAAATGACTGTAGACACAGAATATATATGCTTCACAAAAGGTAACTTAAAGTGGATCACAGACCTAACCCAAAACTAAAAATCCCAGAAGATAGCATAGGAAAATAAAAATTAGATGGCCTTGGATTCAGCACAATGCTCTTAGATTGACACCAAAAGCACAATCCATATAAAAATGAATTGATAAGCTGGACTTCATTAAAATTAAAAATTTCTGCTCTGTGAAAGATACTGCCAAGAGAATGAGAAGACAAGCCACAAAAATATTTGCAAAAGACACATCTGATTCAAGACAGTTATCCAAATTATACAAAGAACTCTTAAAACTCAACAAAGAGAAAACTAGCAAACCAATTTTAAAAATGGACCAAAGACCTTAACAGACACTTCACTAAAGAAAATGTACAGATGGCAAATAAGCACATGAAAAGATGGTCCACATCATACGTCACCAAATGTGAGAGTTTTATTTAAAAAAAAAAGAGAGAGAGAGAGAATTAAGTTGCTCAATTTTCAACAAAAAGGTTGAGATTAGAATTCTTAGGGCACCTGGGTGGTTCAGTTGGTTAAGCGTCAGACTCTTGATTTTGTATCGGGTCATGATCTCTGGGTTCATGAGTTCGAATCCCATGTAGGCCTCTGCACTGACCTCAGAGCCTGATTGGGATTCTCTTTCTCTCCCTCTCCATCTCTCTGCCCCTCCCCTGCTCATGTTCTCTCTCTCTCTCTCTCTCTTTTTCAAAATAAATAAATAAACTTAGGGGCAGCTGAGTGGCTCCATTGGTTAAGCGTCTGACTTCTGCACAGGTCATAATCTCACGGTTCATGTATCCGAGCCCTGCATCAGGCTCTGTGCTGACAACTCAGAGCCTGGAGCCTGTTTCAGATTCTGTGTCTCCCTCTCTCTGCCCCTCCCCTACTCATGCTTCCTGTCTCTCTCTCAAAACTAAGTAAACAAAAATTTTAAATAAGTAAATAAACAAACTTAAAAAAAGAAAGATTAGAATTGTTAGTAACAATGTAACAAATTAATATTCAGTCTCACTTTAATCTGTTAGAGACATCTATTTTACTTGTGAAATGACTACTTACTGGGTACAGCACCTAAGATATATTCTCATTCTAAGAGATTATACACAGTATTGGACCTAGTTAGCTAAGGAAAATTGGTCAGGTTAATTTTTAAAATTTCCAGGTGAATTATCAGTTTTTGAGCATGGATAATTCCCCACGGTAAACCGTTTGATTTAAAATAAATAGAATTTGGAGGGGGGCAAGATGGCTGAGAAGTAAGGAGCTCCGTACTTGCACTCGCGCCCATACATCACACAGAAAAGATCTGAAGCCACTGGAAACCTTACAAAACCTGAGAGATTGGGAGAAAAAGGACGCAGGATCCACTGAGAGAGCCTTCTAACGTGAGTGCGAACCGGGGAAGATAAAATCGGGCCGGGATCGGAGACTCCAGGGTGGGAGGC